>NW_027512826.1:0-300000 GCF_048772815.1 Callospermophilus lateralis
CCGCACCCATTGATGGGCAGAGATCTGCTCACCAAGCTCTGGGCCAAAATAACTTTTAACCCTGAAAGCCCCCAAAAGAAATTTCTAAATCCTTCAGTAAAAACTCCTATAGTCACGGCTGTAACTATATTAGTAGAAGATAAACATCCACTCTTCACACCCCCCAAGACTGATCAAACAGGCAAGCTACCGCAGAAATGGATAACAGATTACCCAGATGCCTGGGCAAAAACTGCTGTGTTAGGCCTGGCCGTGAAACAACCTCCAATAACAGTGGAGTTAAAAACCTCAGCCTCCCCAATCAATGTCAAATAATATCTTCTAAGCATAAAAAGCTAAAGATGGGATAAGGCCCTATATTCAGAAATATCTGGCCTTAGGGGTCCTAAGGCCCTGTCAATTGGCCTGGAACACTCTCCTGTTATTAGAAGAAAAAGCCAGGAACCGGGGACTATCAACCTGTTAAAGACCAAAGAGAGATCAACAACAGAGTGCAGGACATTCACCCCACAGTTCCTAATCTGTTCAAACTGCTTAGCACTCTGAACCCTGAGCAGAAATGGTATACTGTTCTGGACTTAAAAGAAGCTTTCTTTTGCTTGCCTCTGCATAAAGATAGTCAGTTACTGTTTGCTTTTGGGTGGGTAGACCCAGAAACCGGAAAGTATAGTCAACTAACTTGGACTAGACTCCCAGAGGGGTTCAAAAACTCCCCCACTCTCTTTGATGAAGCCCTCCACAGAGATCTCAACAATTTCAGAACTACACACCCCGAAGTCACCCAGCTTCAATACGTGGATCACCTGCTACTGGCATCCAACACCAAGGAAAACTGAACTGGGACCCAAGCACTATTATCGGAGCTTGCTCAACTCGGGTATAGAGCTTCTGCCAAAATTGCCCAATTTGCCAGCAAGAAGTAATCTTCCATGACTATTTCCTCAGGGGCGGTAAACGATGGCTCACTGAGCCCAGAAAACAAACCGTTGAGCAGATACCAACCCCATCTTACAGCAGACAACTAAGAGAGTTTCTTGGGATTGCTGGGTTTTGCAGGTTATGGATAAATGGGTTCGCGTCTTTAGCTGCTCCTTTATACCCGCTGTTAAAGGGAGATGCCCAATTCCAATGGACCCCTGAGTAACAGGAAGTTTTAGATAACATCTAAGGACACTGACACTGAACACCTCAACTTTACTGAGCTCAGCCTGCAATTACAGAAAGCCCTACACTAAGTTAAAAATGTACGTCAACTCACTCACCTTGGTTCAAAGAAACTGCAGGCACTCCTGTAGGATTAAGAACAGAGTTTTCCACTAACCAACACACAGCGAAAGAAAAAAACTGAACCGGTAACAAAAGCCTGTTGGGTCAGTCAATTGTTTAATGCTTACCCTTCCAAGTTTCTTAGAGGAAAGCACCTATGAGGAACCAGACCACACAATTCTGGGAAGTGGACATTACTGAAATTAAGCCAGCAAGGTATGGACTTAAATATCTCCTAGTCTTTGTAGATACATTTTCAGGATGGATTGAAGCCTTACACACACACACACACACACACACACACACACAGAAAAAAAAAAAAAAAAAACAACGGCCCAAATGGTTCTCAAGAAGATCCTGGAAGATATTTTTCCAAGATATGGTCTGTTTAAGGTAATAGGGTCTGATAATGGACTTGTGTTCATGGCCCAGGTAAGTCACGTGTGGATTAATTGTAAGTTACATTATGCTTATATACCCCAGAGCTCAGGAGAGGTAGAAAAAATAAATAGAACCACTAAAGAGACCTTAACAAAATTAAGCTTAGAGACTGGCATAAAAGATTGGACTATGCTCCTGCCTTATGCACTGTTTCATGCGAGAAATACTCCCTCAGTTTCTTTGTGTAACCTCACCCCCTATGAAATTCTCTATGATGCCCATCATCCAGTAAGGGACCTAATCCCCAACTCTAAGGCCTAACAATCCCTTACACACCCCTTGCTTGACAGACTTAAAGCCATTGAAAGAACTCAGTGATAACTGTGGAAACAGCTGGCCACTGCCTACCAACCTGGGGACGAGGGGATTCCACATCAATATCAAGTAAGAGATTTCGTCTACATAAGACAACATCAGGTGTCATTCCTAGAACCCCGCTGGAAAGGAACATACCAGGTGCTACTTATAACACCTACAGCGGTAAAAGTAGACAGAATCACTTTTTGGATCCATGCCTCTCATCTAAAGCCTTCGCTGTGTCCAGACTCTGGTTGGAAACTGGAAAAGACTGGTAACAATTTCAAATTTCGTATTCGCTATGTGGACAAGACTGTAGACTCTCCCCTTGGCCACCAGTACTCCTAACCCTCATCAGCCTGTTCAGCAGTGAAGGCTGATCTCAAATCCTACTAGACAAGAAGTATGGTATATCTCGCATACAGCCCCCTTAGGGACCTGGTGGCTATCTCTCCACCCAGACATTTTTCAGCTTGGTATACGTCTTTCCTATTGAGATAACCCTGATGAAGAGGATCCCACTAAAGTTTCATTAAATCCCTTCCATTCCATAGATAATTGAAACAAACTTTATGGATGCACAGAAACTCGAGCCAGATTCAGGTTGGCTAGCCTAGATTACGATGTATGCCCGGCGGACTATCAAAGCCACAAACAGCCATGGCTGTGTGGGGGAAAAGCCAACTTCTTGTGTAACTCATGGGGATGTGAGCATACAGGGGCTGCCTGGTGGAACCCAAACTCCTCATCACATTCAGTACACAGCATTGGCCATATTACCAATTAGACAACCAAAAGCTATGGCCCCCAGAGGGTTCTCTAGATCCTCAAATTCTGCGTGACATTTTTAACTTCGGCAAGTGCTCAAAAGGGGAAAATTCCCCTATGCGGAATCCTTTTCCCTCCTTCACTCACATCCTGTACTATGCTTCTCCAATAGTTCCTCACCCTCAGTCTTCTGCTCTAGAGTCTCTGCTGTCACTCCCACCTCAGCAACGTGATTTCTCACCTCCAATTACTAGATCAAAAACCCAAACCTCTGCCAGTTCTCAGACCATTGCACCCTTGCTGAGGTAGCAGGTACCGACGTACCCCTCCACTCACTCACTCCTCTCTTTTTCTGTCTGTGCCTGCACTAGGTCCCACCAAGTCCTCTAAGAAGCTAAACCAAAGCTCAAACCAGCTGAGAAGAGCCCTCAGACCCCTATCCAAGATGTAATAAAAATGGCCTTTAAAGTTGCTTTGTCATCACTGAAAACAGGTTTCTAAAAATTTAAAGTCCCTCAGGGGTTTTTGGAATACTCACTCCCATCTTCACCTCTGCTCTACCTGTTCTACTGCTCAAGTTTTGTTCTAAGAAAATCCCAAACCCCTTTTCCATTATTCTTTTACATCTCATCTTCCTCATTCTCAGATCCACGGAGCTGCTCTCAGCCTCGCCTTCCCAGTCTTCCCTCTCTGTACCAGGTCCATAGATATGTCTTAAATAACCTTCTTCAGAAGTCTTCACCGAGGCTTACATTAGGTCTTTCAGCAAAAGAGTCCCTCTGAAAGAGTTCAATGTAGATAAACTTCCACTTTTCGTGTTGCCCTGTTCTACTTGGCCACTGGCTGGAAAAATCAGCACCCCTAAGCTTGACACTGCCTCACTAGGTTTTCACAAAATATGTGAACAAAGCCTCTGGCCTTGAGCTGGGGCTTCACAGAGATGACTACATTTCTAAGATAAAAATGTTACCAACTGGGCTTCATGGTGACAGCTGGCAGGGAGAAAAAAAGAGACAAAAAACCTCTCCCTTTCCAAGGTGTCCTTGAAAAGTTAACTTGCCCAGAACAGAGGAACAAAAACAGAAACAAAAACTGATTTTTGTGAATTTCTACAGACTGTGAACTTCTGATCCACTTCCCTTACATGTTGGGTACAAATTCTAAAACTACCAAAACTTGGGGTTCAGGGGATTAATTGATTACAACAGAAGCAATGCCCTCTAAATCCGGATGCAACCAAATAAGGCTGTTTTCCTGTGTGTGGTGCTATCTTAGGTCCCTTTCCTTGTCCATCCCTACAACAGTATAATTCTATACACTTTAACATTATTTATGTTTTCATAAAATGGTCAATATATGTGATTAATTATGTAATGATGCAGATGTTTTCCAGAGTTCTCTATCATGACGTAGGTTCATTTAAAGATCAAATAGGGGGGCATACAACCCGGTTCCAGCGGGAACCTGTATCCCTCACTTTAGCCATCCTATTAGAAATAATAGTTGCTTAAGGGGTAGGCTAGTCCATGAGACACAACAAAGACACAATTAGAAGCAGAAATAGGCCAAACCTTAAAGACATTAAAAACCGACATCACAGCTTTACAGGAATTTTAACCTCTCTCTTTCTGAAGTTGTTTTACAAAGCAGGCGAGTGTTGGACCTCCTCTTCATGAGAGAATGGTGCCTTTTTGCTTGCATTGAGGGAAGAATGTTGTTTTTGTGCCGACAATACTGGAGTTGTAAAAGAATCTATGAATAAATTAAGAAAACGACTTGAAGAGCGTCAAAGAGAGACAGAGGCCCCAAAAGGGAGGTTTGAGTCTTGGTTCACATAGTGACCTGATTAACTGCGCTTTTATCTGCCATGGCCGGTCCATTAAAATTCCTCATATTATTGCTAACTGTAGGACCCTGTTTGCTCAACCGTGTAGTTTTCTTTCTAAACCAAATCGAACCTGTTATTAATCCTAACCATACACTGTTCTCTCAATCTAATTTTACAGAAGAGCAGGGACAGAATTGGTATTAAAATACAGGAAAATAGAGGATCTTCCACCTGCTGAAAACCTCAAAGGTCCACGTAGAAATGATCCCTGGAGAAGATGTAGCCAAGTATGAAGGACCTGAGAGAGCAAAAGTCTTCCATGGCAAACAACCTACTCAGGATGAAGGGATGTGTCTGAATCAGCCACTCTCTTCTTAATGTAGAGAAGATGGACCAAAGCAGGCATGCGTTGAGAGCTGCTCCTGCATGCCTATGGTTGACATACCTCTCTGACCTGTGAAAGTGTCACAGGAAGTAGGAGCAGCCTCCCTCTCATGGGAACCTTGGAAGCAACTGTTAGGACAAAGTTGTTGCCAAGGCAGTGACCTCATTCAGTTCCAAAATTAAGTGACTTCACCTAACTTCCTTGGTGATGGAACTCTCTGAACTTGGAATCCAGGAAGCCAGGCACCCAGAGCCAGTCCCAGTCCCAGTCCCAGTGGTCAAACTTATTTTGATTTACCAAGGACAGACTCAGTCTTTCTTGGGACCTACTGATGTAAGGATGGCCAAATGCAAGGAAAGCTATGAAGAGGGGCCTTTCCTGAGAAATCACGCAGTGGCTCACCGCTGGCTCCTGACAACTTCACAGAGTTGGCCAAAAGACCAGATTTGAGACAGAACAGGCTATTTCCAGGGAACATAATAAGGCCCACCAGACAGAGGACACTCCGGATAGTCACAGACCTACTTGAGTGAAGGAGGTGCCTTTGTGGTGTGGGTGTGGGTTTGTGGTTTTGTCTCATGTTCTGAGAATAGGTATGAAAGGCGGTTTGTTTTGTTTGGAGTGAACTGTTTCTAGTAAGTCGTTTGACAAGGCGAGAATTTCTATGTCTGTGTATCCCACTGTGTCCGTGGTTGTAGACATTAGAAAACAGAATGCATCAATTAATATGTCCTGTCTAGTAGAAAGCTTCACAGCATTCATCCTGCCCTATTTATGAATGAACTGCAGCTTGCCTTATTGATGTTCAACACTTGCTATCTTCCTTAGTTTCTGTTTTATTCCTGAATTCTGGCCACTCTCCAGAATAGGTTCATGGTTTTCTGTTTAAGATATGTACAACCTCGAAGCTCTGTGACATGACCATGTCCTGTATAGCTGAAGGGAATGGTGAGCATCTCAGAAAACTCAGATATCAGTGTGACAAGGAAAGTCTTAGTGGAGAAACCCTGCTTGGGGCCTTTTGTTTACCTACTCTTCTGTTGCCCTGAATGTCAGGAAGGTCTTTTCCTCAGTCCACCACTTTGTGAAGCCTGAAGAAAACAGTTTTCAAATGGAAATGAATGGGCATTACCTGTGGCTCTTTGCTTAATTGCTTTGGAAAGGATGTGTCTGAATCAGCTTATTTACCCTGTGTGAGGCTGTGGTTTAGATTCTCAGGTCCTGATGGATCTAAAGAAAGATCTCATGTGTACATCTAAAACCAAAATGGCCAAAAGAGCAGTCCTTGTGGATGAAGTCTCTCGCCTTCCTCTGTAACTTTCATGAACTCCATCAAGTCAGATTAGGGATCCTTTGGGTCAAATGAGTTCTTCAAAGCCTTGCAGAGTCTAGCCCATAGTTGCTTGGGTTTTCTCAAGACTCTAATTCACATAAAGAATCCAAACCCCACAGTCATTTGGCCTCAAATTGAAGAAGCGGAGCAGTATTAACGGGAGGCCTATTTAATCTCTTCTGGTTCACAAGAAGGGTGTCCAGGCCACCCTGAATTTAGGCAAATTAGGTGCAAAAGAGCTTATTTTGGACACGGTCTTGGGCTATGCCCCTCATGGAAAACTCCAGCCATAGTGGAGTTTATTGTGAGTGTGTATATGGAAGAAGATGGGCGCCACGTTGGAGTGTTTTGGTTTAAATTGTGGTCATTTGGGTGGCGGTTGGAAGAGATGACTTGGTCCACATGTTCTTGAACTCTGGTGTGATTCCCATAGAGTCTGAGTTCTTCAACTGACCTCAGAGAAGTATTGCCATAAATAGTGTTGAGATTTTCGGAAGCCAGGCATGAGCATCGCCCTTGGAAAGTGAGTTCTAGGCCCAGGGTGGCTTTCCACAGAGCACTGAGCCTCTCAGCCAGGATACCACCAATTTTATTCTGAAAGACTTGGCACCCATAGTTGAGAGTCAAAACTCATATGGACCTCACATTGTAGACCTAAATGGGCATAGCATCATATGATCTTTTGGCCACTCTTTGGGAAGCCTTACCTGTGAGTGTTCTCCAGAGATTTCATTGAAATGAGCTTCCTAACCATTTAATGGTTCCTGAAAAAATTGAAACTCACAGTGCCTCCAACTTCATCCTTAAAAAATGGCTAGATAAATACCATGAAATTTTTGAATTTCCCATCACCAGGTGGCACTGGAAAACCTTTTGATGTCCTGTTGCTGATCATGAATATACCAGACAGTGCCTTGATTGACTGGGTTTCATGTAAATGGTGTAGAACAGAGATGCCAGTAAGTTGGACTTTGTTGAGTTGTAGGTTAGAGCAGTGGTGGGCAGGTATGTGATAAAACATCTGTGGTGGGGCCATGTGGATCTTCCATTGGCTTCCAAATGGCTTGTGACTGACATGGTGCAGCCAGCAGAACCTTCCATGTAAAGGCAAGTTGTTATATGGAGAGGTTTCAGGACATTGTTCAGAATCAGGTTGCTATGGTCAAGGGGGCAAGATATGTGGGATAGGATCCTGTTTCTTGTATCCTCCTGCAAAACCTGACCCACCATACATGACAGAACTTCCTCTTGCATTGTGACCCAGTTGAACTCCTTGTATTTTGTGAAGCAAATACCAAACTCTCAGTGCAGCAGGAAGAAACACCACGAAAATGGAAGATGACCATATGCCTTCACAGTGCACACTGGCACACATTTAGCCCCCAGTGGCCACAGTTTATCTAAAAAGAGAATTCAGCACTGCTGCCTCATGTACATTGGGAAATAAGAAACCATGTCCTCCAGGTCTCATAGATGCAGACCAAGCTTTTATGGTCTCCCTAGAAAGGAAGCTAAAGCTCTTGACAACAACATATTTTTCAAGTGCCCAACCTCACAGGCAGTTTCTCAAGAAGTCTCTAGGTCAGCAGACCTCCATGTTTGTGGAGTTTTTACCCTGTCCCATACTTTTGGAAACTACTCTACCACTTCCAAGGTTGTGAGCTCCTGAGCATATTGCATTCCACAAATTTATTCACAGATTTTCTAAATCTTCTCCTCTAATTGTGTCTTACTTGGGGTGAAGGGATTGTCAAGGCATTGTTCTGGTTGAGAGTGGGAATAATTTTGTGTAGCACATATTTACATACACTTTGGATTCATTGTTCAATTTTCCATTCGAAATACTGAATCCTTGACACTAACCCATACCCTACTAGACTCTGACTATTAATTCTAATATGATGGAGAAAAATAACCGAAACAGAATAGAAATACTAGCACTTCAGAAGAGGCATGGTGTATAGTTGGTCTTGCCTTTTGCATGATATAGGGTAGGAGTTATAAATCTTGTCAATTTTTTGTTGAAATAGTTCTGCATGTGTTTTTAAAGTTAACACATCTGTGAATTCCTGTCTCCATTTTTCTGTAGCCTATTCAGCACATGTATTTTTATACGCACATATAGAATCCTACCTGGTATCACACGTATATTCTTGAGAGGTGGCTAACTTGGCAGATACAAAGTGTGAGAAGAGATCACTCCTCATTAATACTTTTGGAACTGAAAATTCAGACTATGAGTGAGCTTCTTAGTTCAAGAACATTATACATAAATCCATGTTCAGTAAAATTAATATTTTTGGATGTGTGGATGATATATATTTCACAATGAATTTTAATTGGCATATATATTGCTACTTTTTAATGTCTCTGTGTGTGTTTTGTGTGTGTGTGTGTGTGTGTGTATATATATATATATATATATATATATATATATATATACTCTCTAGATTTTTCAAAATATAAAATATATGTGTCCTATTATACACTCCCTAAATTCATTCTTGTTCATGTATGTGGTTTTATATTAAACTTTTCATAAGATTATTTTAAAAATATTCATCCACCTGAAATACATATTTGTTTTCTAGTACTAAAAAGTTACTTCAGTGAATGGTGCAAACAAATCCTTATATTTTTACAGTAGCTGACCCACTTTAACATCAATGCAAGTAGATTCCTATGGGACATGATGTGTATTTTGACGTTCATTTTTATTAAACACTGGTACATTACTATTTCTGCAGTTTTTGTACATCATAGAATATACATTTCATCCACAAGTTCACAAATTTAAAGAAATTTGTAACACATTCAATCACTTCCTGCTTCAGAACATATGTATTCCTCCTTGTTTTTGACTGGTCATTTCATGAGACTTCTTTCCAAACACATTATTTTCGATTTCCATAATCAATTTTGAAGCAAAATTCACACACTCTTTATGATAAACCACAACCGTAAAATTACCATTAGATGTATTACTGGTTGGAATGAATGTATATATATCAATATATGATTCCTGTGTATTTTCAGATATCAATTCAATCCATTATTTAAAGTTGGAACAAGTTATATTATTTATTCGCAGTATGGTCTATTCATGCATTATCTCTATATTCATACATACATGGTACACCTATATGTACCTCCAATACTAATTTATACCCCTTCAAAATATTGCTCCAAGAAATGGTGCAAGAAAGACTCATGTCACCTGATCTACATATACGTTTCATCACAGTAATATTCTGGCCACAAAATGCAAAGTCACACTTACGATTGTACCAAAGCCTAAATGGAATGTGAGTATGGGTTATGAAAATCACCCATGTCCACGTTGCCTAAAGCTATCAAATGTCAATCCTATTGGTGACTACATATTTGTTACTTCCTAAGATTATATATTCAATCTCAAGCCTTTTGAAAGTGTCTATTGCTATCACTCACTTTATACTTTGCCTGATTTCCTAATGTCGCTATTGATATCTGCTTTCCTACATATTTTCCCCATTTCATCACTGTGACTGACTCTTCACATGTGCTGACATTTACATTTTCTGTCTACCTGAAAACCTATTGCTAAAGAACTATTTGTCCCAATGCTATACTCACACTTTTTTCTAATCCTACCAACTATCTTCCTAATCCTACGGACTCTCCCTCTTTGAATGGTTGTTCTCCTCAACATTCAATCATCCAAGGTATCAGGTCCTATGCCATTGTGTATAGATTTATCTGAGACATCTGTGCAGAACATAATTAAATGCTAAGTATCCCAATCAAGGACCTAATGCCCTTCTGGGCTTCAAATGTTACCGAGATTTCTGTTTTCATTCATCTTTTTCACCTGTATAATCTTATATATATCGCAGGTCCGAATACCATTATTCATCCAGCAGAATGATCCTAACCCAAATCAAACATGTTATTAACCGTAACCATACACTGTTCCCTCAATCTAACTTTACAGAATAGCAGGGACAGAGTTGGTCTTACAATACAGGAATGTAGGAGATCTTCAACCTGCAGAGAACCTCAAAGATCCATGCAGAAATGATCCCTAAAGAAGATGTAGGCAGCTATGAAGGACCTGAGAGTGCGAAAGTCATCTTTCATGACAAAAAAAAAAAAAACAGGTCAGGATGAAGGGATGTGTCTGAAGCAGTCTCTCTCTTCTTAATGTAGAGAAGATAGACCAAACCAGGCTTGTGTGGAGAGCTGTTCCCGGGTGCCTGTGGTTGATATTCCATTCTAGCTTGTGAAAGTGTCATAGGAAGTAGGGGCAGGATCCATCTCAGGGACCCTTGGAAGCAACTGTTAAGACAAAGTGGTTGCCAAGGCAGTGACCTCATTCAGTTCTAGACGAAGTGACCTATGTCACTTTCTTGTTGATGGAACACTCTGAACATGGGATCCAGGAAGCCAGGCACCCTGAGGCAGTCCCAGTCCAAGTCCCAGTGGTCTCAAATGTTTGGATTAAAGAAGGACAGAGTCAGTTTTTCTTGGCAACTAAATTGAAGATGGACAAATGCTAGGAAAGCTCTGAAGAGGGGCTTTACCTGAGAAAACAGGCAGTGGCTCACCGCTGGCTCCTGATAACATCACAGTTTTGGCCAAGGAGACCAGATCTGACATAGCACAGCCCGTTTCGGGGGAACATAGTATGGCCCACCAGTCAGAGGACACTCTGGATAGTCACAGACCTATTTGGGGAAAGAAGGTGCCTTTGTGTGTGTGTGTGTGTGTGTGTGTGTGTGTGTGTGTGTGTGTGTTTGATTTTGTCTCATGTTATGAGAATATGTAGGAAAGTCGGTTTGTTTGGTTTGGAGTGGACTGTTTCTAGTAAGTCCTTTGAGAAGGCGAGTGTTTCTATGTCTGGATATCCCACTGTGTCCGTGGTTGTAGACAATAGAAAAGAGAATGCATCAATAGATGTGTCCTGTCTAGTAGAAATCTTCGCAGAATTCATCCTTTCCAATTTATGAATGGACTGCAGGTTACCTTATGGATGGGCAACACCTACTACCTACCTACATTCGTGATTTCTTCCTGAATTCTGGCCACTCTCCCATAGGCTCATGGTTTTGTGTTCCAGATATGTATCTCCTCCACAATCTGGGACATGGCCATGTACTGGATAGCTGAAGAGAATGGTGAATATCTCAGAAAACTCAGATATCAGTGTGACCAGGAAAGTCTCAGTGGAGAAAATCTGCTTTGGGATTTTGCTTACCTATTGTTCTGTTGCCCTGAATGTAAGGAAGGTCTTTGCCTAAGGCCCCACATTTCCAATGCCTGAAAAAAACAGTTTTCAAATGGAAATAAATGGGCATCACCTGTGGCTCCTGGCTTAATTGCTTTGCAAAGGGATATGTCTGAATCAGCCTCTCAGTGCAGTTTGAGATTATCGCTTAGATTCTCAGCACCTGATGGATCTAAAGAAAGATCCCATGTGTGCATCCAAATCCAAAATGGCCAAAAGAGAAGTCATTGTGATGAAGTCTCTTGCCTTCCTCTGTAAGGTTCCTGATCTCCATCAAGTGATAACAGGGATCTTTGGGTCAACTGAGTTCTTCAAGCCCTGCAGAGGCTAGCCCATAGGTGCTTGGGTTTTCTTATGACTGCAAATCACATAAAGAAACTATACCCGACAGTCAGTATGCCTCAAATTGGAAAAGCGGAACAGTATTAATGGCATGCCTCTTTGATCAGTCCTGGTTCACATGAACGTTGTCCAGGAAACACTAACTTTAGACAAATGAAGGGCAAGGGAGCTTTTTTTGACATTGTCTTGGGCTGTGTGCCTCATAAAAACTTCCAGCCAAGGTTATGATGAGTGACTATATGGAAGAAAATGAGGGCCATGTGGGAGTGTTTTGGTTTAATTCTGGTCATTGGTGTGGCGGTTGGAAGAGATGACTGGGTCAACTGGTCTTGAACTCTGGTGTGTTTCCACGTAGAGACTGAGTTTTGAAACTGATCTCAGAGAAGTATTGCCATGAATTGTGTTGGGATTTTAGGAGGCCATGCATGAGAGTCGCCCTTGGAACCTGAGATCTAGGACCAGGGTGGCTTTCCACAAAGAACTGGGAATCTCAGCCTGGATATCACATGATTTTATTCTGAAAGACTTGGCAGCCATAGTTGAGAGTCAAAAGACATAGGACCTCACATTGTAGACCTCAATGCTCCTGGCTTCAAGTGACCTTTGTCCACTCTTTATAAAGCCTTGCCTGTGAGAGTTCTCTAGAATTTTCTTTGAAATGAACTTTCTCAACATTTAATGGTTCCTGAATAATTGAAATCCACAGTGCATCCAACGTCATCCTTGAAAAATGGCTAGATAAATAACACGAAATTTTTGAAATTTTCATGACCAGGTGGAACTGCAGAAACTTTCGATGTCCTGTTGCTTACCATGAGTGTACCAGACAGTGCCTTGATTGACAGGGTTTCATGAAATTTGTTTAGAACAGAGAAGCCAGTATTTTGGAGCCTGCTGAGTAGTGGGCCTAGAGCAGTGGTGGAGAGGTGTGTGATAAAACATCATGGTGGGGCCATTTGTATCTGTCATTGGCTTCCAAATGGCTTGTAACTGACAGAGTGCAGACATCAGACCCTTATATGTAAAAGCATCTTGTTATATGGCGTAGTTTCAGGGCAATGTTCAGAATCAGGTTGCTATGGACAAGCGGGCAATCTTTGAGAGATAGAAGCCTGGTTGGTGAATTTTCTTGCAGACCCTGACCCACCACACGTGACAGAACTACCTCAAACACTGTTTTCCAGTTGAACTCCTTGTATTTCGTGAAGCATGAACCAAACTCCAAGTGCAGCAGCAAGAAACACCACGAAAAGTGGAGGATGACCAAATGGTTTCACAGTCCACACGGGGAGACAATAAGCCCCCAGTGCCCACAGTTTACCTACAAAGAGAGAATTCAGCACTGCTGCCTCGTGTTCATTGGAAAATAAGAAATGTTGTCCTCCAGGTCTCATAGATGCAGACACAGCTTTGAGGGTCTCACTACAAAGGAAGCTTAACTCCTGACAACAACCTATATTTCAGTGCCCAATTTCACTGGCAGTTTCTCAAGAAGTTTTAGGCAAGCAGAGCTTCATGTTTGTGGAGTGTGTACCCTGTCCTTACTTTTGGAAACTCCTATTCCACCTCCAAGTTTGTGCACTCCTGAGCATTTTCTATTCCAGAAATGTAATCACAGATTTTGTAACTCTTCTACTCTAATTGTGTCTCCCTTGGGGCGAAAGTAATGACAAGGCATTGTTCTGGATGAGAGTCAGAAGATTAATTTTTCTATTTTCCATTTGAAATTCTGAATCCCTGACACTAACCCATATTCTACTAGACTCTGACTACTAATCCAAATATGATGGAAGAAAATAACCCAAACAGTACATAAATACTTGCAGTTCAGAGTTGGACTTGCCTTTTGCATGATAAAGGGTAGGTGTTATAAATCTATTCAATATTTAATTGAAATAGTTCTCCATGTGTTTTTAAAGTTAACAAATATGTGAATTACTGTCTCCCATTCTCTGGAGCTTATTCAGCACATGTATTTTTATATGCACCAATAGAATGCTACAAGGTATCACACGTACATCCTTGTGAGGCATATGACTTAGCAGATACAAAGTGCGAGAAGTGATCACTCCTCCTAAACGCTGTTGGAACTGAAAATTCAACATATGGGTGAGCTTCCCAGTGGAACAACATTATACATAAACCCATGTTCACTAAAATGAATGTTTTTGCATCTTTATGATATATATTTCATGATGAATTTCGATTGGCATATATATTGCTACTTTATAATGTCTGTGTTTGTGTGTGTGTGTGTGTGTGTGTGTGTGTATATATATGTATATATATATACTCTCCATATTTTTAAAAATATGAAATATATGTGTCTTATATACACTCCCTAAATTCATTCATGTTCATGTATGTGGATTAATAATCAACTTTTCACAAGATTATTCTTAGAAATATTCATCCACCCGAAATACATATTTGTTTCCTAGTACTGAAAACTAACTTCAGTAAAAGGTGCATACAAATCCTAATATGTCTACTTTAACTGACCCAGTTTAACATCAATGCATGTAGGTTCCTATGGGAAATGATGTGTATTTTGACATTAATTTTTATTCCACACTGGTACATTACTATTTCTTCAGTTTATGCAAATCTCAGTATATATATTTTATTCACTACTTAGCAAATTTATAGGCATTTGTTTCACTTTCAATCACTTCCTGCTCCAGAACACATGTATTCCTCTATGTTTCTTGACTGGTCTATTCATGAGACTTTTTTCCAAATATATTATTTGCGATTTCCATAATCAATTTTGAACCAAAACTCACACACCCTTCATGATAAACCATAATCCTAAGATTATCGTTAGATATATAACTGGTTGGAATGAATGATTGCATATCAATATAAAATTTCTTATAAATTTTCAGATATTTATTCAATCCATTATTTAAAGTGGATCCAGTTATATTATTTATTCACAGTATGGTCTATTCATGCATTATGTCTATATTCATTGAAACAGGGTACACCTATTTGTACCCCCATACTAATTTGTAAGTCTTCAAAATATTGCTCGCAGAATTGGTGGAAGAAATACTCTTTTCACCTGATCTACATACACATTTTATTACAGAAATATTCTGGACACAAAAAGCAAAGGTCACACTTAAAATTGTACCAAAGCGTAAATGGAAAGTGAGCATGGATTACTAAAAACCTCCATGTCCAGGTTGCCTAATGCTCTCAAATATCAATTCTATTTTTGACTACATATTTGTTTCTTCTTAAGATTATATATTGAACTTCAAACCTGTTGAAAATGTCTAACCCTATCACACAATTTATACTTTGCTTGATTTCCTAATGTCTCTATTGATATCTGCTTTCCTATATTTTTCCCCAGTTCATCATTGTGACTGACTCTTCACATGTGCTTACATTTACATACACTCTCTACCCGAAATCTTATTGCGAAAGAACTTTTGGTCCAAATCCTATACTCACTCTTCTTTCTAAACCTACCAACTACCTTCATAATCCTGCCGACTATCAGTTTTTGACTGGATGTTCTCTTCAACATTCAATATCCAAGGTACAAGGTACGATGCCAGTGTATATTGATTTATCTGAGACATCTGTGCTGCACATTACTCAAAGCTAAGTATCCCACTCAAGTCCCCAATGCCCTTCTGGGCTTCAAATCTTACCTAGATTTCTGCTTTCATACTTATGTTTCACATATATACTCTTGTAAATATCGCATTTTGCCAATACCATTATTCATCCCGCAGAATGATTTGTAACCCAAATTGAACATGTTATTAACCCTAACCATACACTGTTCCCTCAGTATAACTTACTTAAGAGCAGGGACAGTGTGGGTCTTACAATATAGGAATGTAGATGATCTTCCACCTGCTGAGAACATCAAAGATCCATGGAGAAATGATCCTTGCAGAAGATATAGGCAGCTATGTAGGACCTGAGAGAGCAATAGTCATCTTCCATGGCAAACAACCTGATCAGGATTAATTGATAGTCTGAATCAGCCTCTCTCTTCTTAATGAAGAGAAGATGGACTGAACCAGGCCTCTGTGGAGAGCTGTTCCCTGGTGCCTATGGTTGATATACCATTCTAACTTCTGAATGTGTCACAGGATGTTGGGGCAGCCTCCATCTCATGGGAACCCTGGATGCAACTGTTAGCACAAAGTGGTTACCAAGGTAGTGACCATATTCAGTTCCTGAAAGAAGTGACCTCACTTCACTTCCTTGGTGATGGAATTCTCTGAACCTGGGATCCAGGAAGGAAGGCACCCAGAGCCAGTCCCACTCCCAGTTCCAGTGGGCTAACTTGTTTGCTTTTCCCAAAGACATAGTCAGTCTTTCTTGGTACCTACTGATGTGAGGATGGAAAAATGCCAGCAGAGCTCTGATGAGGGGCCTTTCCTGAGAAAGCAGGTAGTGGCTCACCTTTGGCTCCTGACAACTTCACAGAGTTGGACAAGGAGACCAGATCTGAAACAGGACAGGCCATTTTGGGGGAACATAATATGGCCCACCAGTCAGAAGACACTCCGGATAGTCACAGACCTTTTTGGGGGAAGTAAGTGCCTTTGCCGTTGTAGGTGTGAGTTTGTGGTTTTTTCTCATGTTCTGAGAATAGGTAGGAAAAGTGGTTTGTTTGGTTTGGAGTGGACTGTTTCTAGTAAGTCGTTTGACATGGTGAGTGTTTCTAGGTCTGTGTATCCCACTGTATCCGTGGTTGTAGACATTAGAAAAGAGAATGCATCAATGGATGTGTTGTCTCTAGTTGAAAGCTTCCCCGCATTCATACTGCCCAATTAATGAATGGACTGCAGCTTGCCTTATGGATGGGCAACATCTACTATCTTCTAAAGTTCCTGTTTTCTTCGTGAATTCTGGCCACTCTCCAGAATAGGCTCATGGTTTTGTTTCCCAAATATGTAACACCACAAGATTCTGTGACATGGCCATGTACTGGATTGCTGAAGGGAATGGGAGCATCTAAGAAAACTCAGATTTCAGTGTGACCAGTAAATTCTCAGTGGAGAAACCCTTCTTTGGGCCATTTGCTTACTTCTATTTCTATTACCCTGAATGTCAGGATGGTCTTTGCCTCAGGCCACCCCTTTGTGTAGCCTGAAGAAAACTGTTTTCATATGGAAATGTATGGACATCACCTGTGGCTCTTTGCTTAATTGATTTGGAATGAAATGTGTCTGAATCAGCCTCTTGTCCTTGTATGAGGTTGTGGCTTTGATTCTCAGCACCTGATGGATCTAAAGAAAGATCCCATGTGCTTCCAAAACTAAAATGGCCAAAAGAGCAGTCATTGTTGATGAATATTTTTGCCTTCTTGTTTTAGGTTCCTGACCTCCATAAAGTGAGAATAGGGATCCTTTGGGTCAAATGAGTTCTTGAAATCCCTGCAGAGGCTAGCCCATATTTGCTTGGGTTTTCTCATGACTCCAAATCACATAAAGAATCTATACCCTACAGCCAGTAGGCCTCAAATTGGAGAAGTGGAACACTTTAACAGCAGGAATATTTGATCATTCCTGGTTCACGGGAAGAGTGTCCAGGCCATCATGATTTTAGGCAAATGAGGGGCAAGTGAGCTTATTTGGGCTCATAGAAACCTCCAGCTGGAGGTTATGATGAGTGTCTACATGGAAGAAGATGATGGCCCTGTGGGAGTGTTTTGATTTTAATTGTGGTCATTTTTTGGCGGATGGAAGGGATGACTGGGTCCACCTGGGCTTGAACTCTGGTGTGATTCCCCTTAGAGACTGAGTTCTGAAACTGACCTCAGAGAAGTATTGCCATGAATTGTGTTGGGATTTTAGGAGGCCACGCATGAGACTCACTCTTGGAAACTGAGATCTAGGCCCAGGGTGGTTTCCACAGAGGCCTGAGAATCTCAGCCAGGATATCACATGATTTTATTCTGAAAGACTTAGCACCCATATTTGAGAGTCAAAACACACATGGACCTCACATTGTAGATGTCATTTGGCCTGGCTTTAGGAGACCTTTTGCAACTGTTTGAGAAGCATTGACTGTGAGAGTTCTCCAGAGCGTTCATTGTAATGAACTTTCTCAACACTTAATGGTTCCTGAATGAATTGAAACCCACAGTGCCTCTAACTTCATCCTTGAAAAATTTCTAGATAAATACCATGAAATTTTTGAAATTCCCATGACCAGGTGGCACTGCAGAAACTTTTGATGTCCTGTTGCTGATCATGTGTATACCAGACAGTGCCTTGTTTTTGACTGGGTTTCATGAAAATGGTGTAGAACAAGAGAAGCGAGTAATTTGGAGCCTGCTGAGTAGGGGGCCTATAGCAGTGGTGGGCAGGTGTGTGATAAAACATCATGGTGGGGCCATGTGAATCTGCCATTGGCTTCCAAATTTTTTGTGACTGATGTAGTGCAGACATCAGACCCTTATATGTAAAGGCATCTTGTTAAATGGAGAGTTTTCAGGGCAATATTCAGAATCAGGTTGCTATGGTTATTGGGGCAAGCTATGTGGGATACAAGCCTGGTTGGTGCATTCTCCTGCAGACCCTGACCCACCACACGTGACAGAACTCCCTCCAGCACTGTATCTCAGATGAACTTTTTATGTTTTGTGAAGCAAATACCAAATTCCCAGTGCAGCAGCAAGAAATACCACGAAAAGTGGAGGATGACCAAATGTCTTCACATTCCCCACTGGGAGACACTTAGCTTCCAATGGACACAGTTTAGCTACAAAGAGAGAATTGAGCACTGCTGCCTCATGTTCATTGGAATATAAGAAACCATGTCTTTCGGTTACATAGATGCAGACCCAGCTATGATGGTCTCACTACAAAGGAAGCTAAAGCTCATGACAACAACATATATTTCAAGTGCCCAACCTCAGAAGCCGTTTCCCAAGAATTCTTAGGCCAGCAGAGCTCCTTTTTGTGGAGTGTTTACCCTGTCCTTTACTTTTGGAAACTCCTCTACCACCTCCAAGGTTGTGAACTCCCGAGCATATTCCATTCCATATATGTATTCATAGATTTTCACACTTTTCTACTCTAATTGTGTTTTACTTGGGGCGTAGGTAATGTCAAGGCATTGTTCTGGATGTGAGTGGGAAGATTTTTGTGTAGCACATATTTACATACACATTGGATTCATTTTTCAATTTTCCATTTGAAATACTGAATCCCTGACACTAACCCATACCCTACTAGTCTCTGACTAATAATCCTAATATGATGGTGAAAAATAAGCCAAAAAGAGAAGAAACACAAGCAGTTCAGAGGACACATTGTGTATAGTTGGAATTGCCTTTTGCATTATATAATGTAGGAGTTATAAGTCTAGTCAATTTTTTTGTTGAAATAGTTCTAAATGTGTTTTTAAAATTAGCAAATATGTGAATCCCTGTCTCCCTTTCTCTGTAGCCTATTCAGCACATGTATTTTTATATGCACATATAGAATTCTACCTGATATCACTCGTATACACTTGTGAGGTGGCTGAATTGGCAGATGCAAATTGAGAGAAGAGTTCACTCCTCCTAAACGCTGTTGGAACTGAAAATTCAACCTATGGGTGAGCTTCCTAGTTGAAAAACATTATACATGAATCCATGTTCAGTAAAATGAACATTTTTCGATCTGTGGATTATATACATTTCATGATGAATTTCTATTGGCATATATGTTGCTACTTTTTTTTTCTTTTATTGGTTGCTCAAAACATTACAAAGCTCTTGAATATCATATTTCATACATTAGATTCAAGTGGGTTATGAACTCCCATTTTTACTCCAAATACAGATTGCAGAATCACATTAGTTACACATCCATATTTTTACATAATGCCCTATTAGTTACTGTTGTATTCTGCTACCTTTCCTATACTCTACTATCCCCACTCCCCTCATTTCCCATCTTCTCTCTCTACCATACCTACTGTAATTCATTTCTCTCCTTGTTTATTTTCCCACAACCTCTTATATGTAATTTTGTGTAACAATAAGTGTCTCTCTCCATTACCATGCAATTTCCCTCTTCTCTCCCTTTCCCTCCCACGTCATGTTTCTGCTTAATGTTAATCTTTTCTTCATGCTCTTCCTCCCTGCTCTGTTCTTAGTTGCTCTCATTATATCAAAGAAGACATTTGGTAATTGTTTTTTAGGGATTGGCTAGATTCACTAAGCATAATCTGCTCAGTGCCATGCATTTCCCTGCAAATTCCATGATTTTGTCATTTTTTAGTGCTGCGTAATTCTCGATAGTATATAAAAGTCACATTTTTTTATCCATTCATCTATTGAAGGGCATCTGGGTTGGTTCCACAGTGTAGCAATTGTGAATTGTGCTGCTATGAAAATCCATGTGGCAGTATCCCTGTAGTACGCTCTTTAAGGTCTTCAGGGAATAGTCCGAGAAGGGCAATAGCTTGGTCAAATGGTGCTTCCATTCCCAGCTTTCCCAGGAATCTCCATACTGCTTTCCAAATTGGCCGCACCAGTTTCAGTCCCACCAGCAATGTACAAGAGTACCCTTTTCCCCACATCCTCGCCAGCACTTGTTGTTGTTTGACTTCATAATGGCTGCCAATCTCACTGGATTGAGATGGTATTTTAGGGTGGTTTTTATTTGCATTTCTCTTACTGCTAGAAATGGAGAGCATTTTTTTCATGTACTTGTTAATTGATTCTATGTCCTCCTCTGAGAAGTTTCTGTTCGGGTCCTTGGCCCATTGGGTTATTGGTTATCTTATTGTCTAATTTTCTAAGTTCTTTGTATACTTTGTATACTCTGGATATTAGGGCTCCATGTGAAGGGTGAGGACTAAAAATTTGTTCCCATGATGTAAGCTCCATATTTACCTCTCTTATTGTTTCTCTTTCTGAGAAAAAATAATTCAGTTTAAGTAAGTCCCATTTGTTGATTCTTATTATTAACTCTTGTTCTTTGGGTGTCCTATTAAGGAATTTGGAGCCTGACCACACAATATGTAGATCGGAGCCAACTTTTTCTTCTATCAGACGCAGAGACTCTGATTTGAATCTAGCTCCTTGATCCACATTGAGTTAACTTTGGTGCATGGCGAGAGGAGGGGATTCAGTTTCATTTTGTTGCATATGGATTTCCAGTTTACCCAACACCATTTGATGAAGATGTTATCCTTCCTCCATTGCAGGCCATTAGCTCCTTTATCAAATATAAGATAGTTGTAGCTTTTTGGATTAGTTTCTGTGTCCTCCATTCTGTACCATTGGTCCACCCGCTGTTTTGGTACCAGTACCATGCTGTTTTTATTATGATTGCTCTGTAATATAGTTTGAAATCTGGTATCGCTATACTGCCTGATTCACACTTCCTGCTTAGAATTGCTTTTGCTATTCTGGGTCTTTTATTTTTCCATTTGAATTTAATGATTGCTTTATCTATTTCTACAAAAAGTTTCTATGGGATTTTGATTGACATTGCATTAAACCTACACAGAACTTTTGGTAATATCACCATTTTGATGATGTTAGTTCTGCCTATCCATGAACACGGTATATTTTTCCATCTTCTAAGATCTTATTCTATTTCTCTTTTTAGGGTTCTGTAGTTTGCATTATATAAATCTTTCACCTCTTTTGTTAGGTTTATTCCCAAGTATTTAATTATTTGAGGAAATTGGGAATGCAGTGTTTTGACTCATTTTTGTTTCAGAAGTTTTGTCGCTGATATACAGAAATGCCTTTGATTTATTCATGTTGATTTTGTATCCTGCCACATTGCTGCATTCATTTATGAGTTCTAGTAGTTTTTTCTGTAGACCCTTTTGGGTCTTCTATGTATAGAATCATGTCATCTACAAATAGTGATAATTTAAGTTCTCCTTTTCCTATTTTTATGCCTTTAATGTCTTTCATCTCTCTAATTGCTCTGGCCAGTTTTTCGAGAACTATATTAAATAGAAGTGGTGATAGAGGACATCCCTGTCTTGTTCCAGATTTTAGAGGGAATGCCTTCAATTTTTCTCCATTCAGAATGATGCTAGCCTGAGGATTAACATAGATAGCTTTTACAATGTCGAGGTAAGTTCCTGTTATCCCTAGTTTTTAAAATGTTTTGAACATAAAGAAATGCTCTACTTTGTTGAATGGTTTTTCTGCGTCTATCGAGATGATCATATGGTTCTTATCTTTAAGTCTATTGATGTTGTGAATAACATTTATTGATTTCCATATATTGAACCCTCCTTGCATCTCAGGGATGAATCCAAGTTGATCATGGTGCACGATTTTTTTGATGTGCCTTTCTATCCAATTCGCCAGAATTTTAATGAGGATTTTTGCATCTAGGTTCATCAGAGATATTGGTCTGTAGTTTTCTTTCTTTGAGGTGTCTTTGTCTGGTTTCAGAATCTGGGTGATGTTGGCCTCATAGAATGAATTTGGCAGAGCTCCCAGTTTTTCTATTTCCTGAATAACTTGAGAAGTATTGGTATTAATTCTTCTTTAAAGGTTTTGTAAAACTCTGCTGTATACCCATCCGGTCCTGGGCTTTTCTTGGTTGGTAGTCTTTTGATTGCTTCTTCTACTTCATCCATTGATATTGGTCTGTTTAAATTGTGTGTTTCCTCCTGACTCAGTCTGGGCAAATCATATGACTTAAGAAATTTATCGATGTCTTCACTATTTTCTATTTTATTGGAATACAGGTTTTCAAAATAATTTCTAATTTTCTTCTGTATTTATGTAGCATCTGTTGTAATATTGCCTTTTTCATCCCGTATGTTAGTAATTTGATTTCTCTCTCTTCTTCTCTTCGTTAGCATGGCTAAGGGTCTGTCTATCTTATTTATCTTTTTGAAGAACCACCTTTTAGTTTTGTTAATTTTTTCAATAGTTTCTTTTGTTTCAATTTTGCTATGATTTTAATTATTTCTTGCCTTCTGCTACATTTGCTGTTGTTTTGCTCTTCCTTTTCTAAGGCTTTGAGATGAAGTGTGAGCTCATTTATTTGTTTTTCTTTTCTATTTTGAGGAATGACCTCTAGGCGATGAATTTACCCCTTAAAACTTCTTTTCATTGTACCCCATAGAATCTGATATGTTGTGTCTGTATTTTCATTTATCTCTAAGAATTTTTTGATTTCCTCCTTTATGTCTTCTGTAACCCATTGATCATTCAGTAACATATTCTTCATTTTGGATGTGATGTATGATTTTTTTCTTCCTTCTTTTATCATTGGTTTCCAGTTTCATTCCATTATGATCACAAAAAATTCATGGTATTATCTCCACCCCTTTATATTTACTGAGGGTTGCCCTATGGCATACCATATGGTCTATTTTTGAGCAGGATCCATGTGCTGCTGAGAAAAAAGTATATCCACTTGATGATGGTTGATATATTCTATATATGTCAGTTAAGTCTAGGGTATTGATTGCGAGATTGAGTTCTATAGTTTCTTTTTTCAACTTTTGTTTGGAGGATCTGTCCAATGGTGAGAGAGGTGAGTTGAAGTCACCCATAATTATTGTATTGTGGTCTATTTGATTCTTGAACTTGAGGAGAATTTGTTTTATGAACATCGCAGCACCATTATTTGCTGCGTGAATATTGATAATTGTTATGTCTTGTCGGTGAATGGTTCATTTTAGCAGTATATAATGTCCTTCTTTATCCCTTTTGATTAAATTAGTCTTGAGGTCGATTTTATTCGATAGGAGGATGGCCACCCCTGCTTGCTTACGAGGACCGTGTGCATGGTATAAATTTTCCCAATCTTTCACCTTCAGCCTGTGTATGTCTTTTCCATTCAGATGTGTCCGCTGGAGGCAATATATTGTTGGATTTTTTTTTTTATTTCAAGTTACAAGCCTATGTCACTTTATTCGAGAGTTTAAGCCATTTACTTTTAGAGTTACTATTGATATATGGTTTGTACTGCCACCCATGTTTGCTTATATCTTTTTTTAAAATTAGTTTGTTTCTCCATGATTAGCTTTTCCCCCGCCCTCTGTCATTACTGAGGCACTTCTCACTCATGGTTTTCGTTGTTGATTTTCATTTCTTCCTCGTGTAGTGTTTTGCTCAAGATGCTTTGCAATGCTGGTTATCTGGCTGCAAATTCTTTTAGGTTTTGTTTATCATGAAATATTTTTATCTCGTTGTCTTACCTTAAGCTTAATTTTGCTGGATACATAATTCTTGGTTGGCATCCATTGTCTTTCAGTGTTTGAAGTACGTTGTTCCAGGATCTTCTCACTTCCAGCATCTATGATGAAAAATCCATTGTTAACCTTTTTGGTTTACCCCTGATTGTAATGATTGTAATCTGCCTCCTTTCTCTGGTAGCTTTTAATATTTTCTCTTTGTTCTGTATATTGGATATCTTCATAACAATGTGTCTTGGCATTGGTTTACTGTGATTTTGTGTGCTCGATGTCCTGTAAGCATCTACAATTTGTTTATCCCTTTCCATTTTTATTTCTGGAAAGTTTTCTGTAATTATTTTATTCAGCAGGTTTCTCATTCCCTTGGTTTGAATCTCTGTACATTCCTCTATCCATATGACTCATTAGTTTTTTTTTTATGTTATCCCATATCTCTTGAATGTTTTCTCATAATTTTTTACAGCATTTCTTTGTTGGCTAGACTTTTTTCAAGATGATATATTTTGTCTTCATTCTGTCTTCTACTTGCTCTACACTGTTAGTGATACTCTCAATTGAATTTTTAATTTGGTTTATCATTTCCTTGATTTCTAGAATTATTGTTTGATTTTTCTAATAATCTCTATCTCCTGATAAAGATGCTTAATTTCTTATTTTATCTGTTTATGTAATTTATTTTCAATGCGTTCTATCACTGTTTGTTTTTGCTGTCTCGTATCCTCTTTAAGGTTCCATTCCATCTGTCTAAGGTATTCCTTGAGTTCTTTATATGACCATTTTTCTGATGACTCTAGGTGCTCTTGAACATTTAGGCTGTCCTTCATTGTTCGTACTCCTTTTCTTCCTTGCTTTTTTATGCTTCTCATGTTACTTCTCGTTCTGTTTGACTACTGAGTTACTGCTTACTCTTATAAATTTATTTGATGCTTGAGAGGAAAGATATTAGAAGGGAAGGGAGAAGTCACTAAAGAGAATGAGAGTAGGCAGGTAGAATTCAAGTAAGGGGGAATAAAAAAATTGAAATGAAATGAAAAGACAAAAAAAAAATAGAAAATAAAGAAAGAAAATTTTAAGTAATAATGATGATTAAAAAATCGAAAATTAAAATTTAAAATAATAATATTAATAATAATAATAATAAAATAAAAGAAATTAAAAAAATAAAAACATTTAATAAGGTTAATGAACAACAACAACAAAAATGAAAATGAAAGAAAAAGAAAAAAATACAAATAAAAAAATAGTAATAATACATGCAGTCCTAGAGTTCAATTAACTTCTCTTCCAGTAGGTGGAGCTGTGCGCACTGGGCCAAGCTTCTCCTCTCAATAAGTGGGAACCAATCACTGTGCAGCAGCTCTTCCTCCCAGACTGGGCGTGTCTCCAACCCTGAGTGCCTAGGGCCTTCTCTTGTGCTTCCTCAAGCCAGGCCCCACTCACCTGTGACGCTCACCACAATACTGGTTACAAGCCAGGCCTCTGCTCCTGGTAGCCCTGTTTCCATGAACGCCTGGGCACACTCTCCTTGATTGCCTCCCTCAGACCCTAAGTTTGTAGAGCTTGGGGCTGAGAAACCCCAGCGAATTTGCTTGCCCTTCGGGAGCCATGGCCCCGGTAGGTGGTGTAAGAGACCTCAATTGTCAGCACTGGTGGGAGCGGTAGCCGGCAATTACACGCCTCGAGTCCCGAGCCAATCCTGATTCCCTAGGTCTGGGTATCGCGCTCCTTGGAGAGCTGGGAGGGGCCATTACGGCAGAGTTGGGAAGGGCCCTTGAGGTTTCCCTGCGGTGTTGAGAGAGATGGCAATGGGATAACACACTTGTCGCACTGGTTTCAATGAAGTTATCTCCTCCGACTGTGATGTCAGTTCGCTGCCATGGTGGTATCCCATTAAAATGGTGACCGTTCGTTCCCTTTGCTGGGTGACCAATGCAACAGGTGGGTCCTGACTATCTCTCCCAAGCCCCATTTCAATCCTGTGGCCACTGCCTATGAAGGCTCAGTTGGCTTTTAACTCTGTCAATTCCGAAAGCCCGACCAATTATTTCAGCGGGAATGTTAGTGCTGAGTCACAAAACCCAGATGAATCTAAGCTTGAATGCAGCCAATCCGGGCTTTGTGTGTGTTCTGAGGGGCCAAGACTGTTCGCCCCAGATTCACAACAGGTCAATATTGCCTAGTGATTCTGAGCAAACAGCATTTAGACAGTTTATGACTCCCTATGCCCACGCAGTTGAAGAGATCAGAGACTTGAATTCTCCATGCCTGCCTTAATAATGGATCTCCTGTATTGCTACTTTTTAATATCTGTGCATTTGCGTGTGTGTGTGTGTGTATATATATATATATATATATATATATATATATATACTCTTTAGATTTTTCAAAATATGAAATATATGTGTCTTATTATGCACTCCCTAAATACATCCATATTCATATCTATGGATTTATAATCAACTTTCAACAAGATTATTTTCAGAAATAATCATCCACCTGAAATACATATTGTTTCCTAGTACTGAAAACTAAATTCAGTGAATGGTGCATACAAACCCTAATATTTCTACAGTTACTTAGCCAGTTTAAAATGAATGCAAGTAGATTCCTAGGGGACATGATGTGTATTTTGACTTTCATTTTTATTCAACACTTGTACGTTACTATGTCTTCAGTTCATGCACATGATGGGATATATATTTCAGTCACAAATTAGAAAATTTATAGGCATTTGTTTCACGATCAATCACTTCCTGATTCAGAACACATGTATTCCTCCATGTTTCTTGACTGGTCTTTTCATGAGACTTCTTTCCAAACATATTATTTTTGTTTAACATCATCACGTGTAAAGCAAAACTCAAACACCATTCATCATAAACCATAATCCTAATATTAACATTAGATATATAACTGGTTGGAATGAATGATTGTATATCAATATAAGATTTCTTATATATTTTCACATATCAATTCAATCCATTATTTAAAGTGGAATCAGTTACGTTATTTATTCATAGTATGGTCTATTCATGCATTATCTCTATATTAATAGACACAGGGTACACCTCTTTGTACCCCTAATACTAATGTATAAGTCTTCAAAATATTGCTCCCAGAAATGGTGAAAGAAATACTCATGCCACCTGATCTACATATACATTTTATCACAGTAATATTCTGAACAAAAACAAAACCATAAAAATGTCACACTTATGATTGTACCAAAGCCTAAAAGGAAAGTGAACGTGGATAACTAATAAAATCCATGTCCAGGTTGCCTAATGCTCTCAAATGTCATTCCCATTCGTGACGAGATATTTGTTTTTTCCTATGATTATGTATTCAAACTCAACCCTGTTGAAAATGTCTAATCCTATCACTCACTTTATACTTTGCCTGATTTCGTAATGTCTCTATTGACACCTGCTTTCCTACATATTTTCCCCAGTTCATAATTGTGACTGACTCTTCACATGTGCTGACATTTCCATTCACTCTCTAAATGAAACCCTATTGCTAAAGAAGCTTTTTATTCCAAATCATATACTCACTCTTCTTCCTAAACCTACTGACTATCTTCCTAATCCTACTGACTATCCCTTTTTGACTGGATGTTCTCTTCTACATTCAATCATCCAAGGTACAAGGTTCTATGCCACTGTATTTCGATTTAACTGAGACAACTGTACAGAACATAATTCAACACTAAGTATCCAGATAAAGGGCCCAATGCCATTCTGGGCTTCAAATCTTTCTTAGATTCCCGTTTTCATACATATATTTCACGTATATATTCTTATAAATATCGCAGGTTCCCAATCTCATTATTCTTCCTGCAGAATGATTCCTAACCCAAATCGAACATATTATTAACCGTAACCATACACTCACTTTGCAGGAGAGCAATAACAGTGTGGGTATCAAACTGCAGGAATCTAGGGGATCTTCACCTGCTGAGAAACTCAAATGTTCATGCAGAAATGATCCCTGGTGAAGATGAAGGCAGCTATGAAGTACCTCAGAAAGCAAAAGTCATCTTTCATGGCAATCATCCTGGTCAGGATGGAGGGTTGTGTCTGAATCAGTCTCTCTCTTCTTAATGTATAGAACATGGACCAAACCAGTCCTGTGTGGAAGCTGTTCCCGGGTGCTTATGGTTGATATAACATTCTAACTAGAGAAAGTGTCCCATGAAAATCAGGACAGCCTCCACCTCATGATACTTTTGGAAGCAACTGTTAGGACAAAGTGGTTGCCAAGGCAGTGACATCATTCATATCCTGAAGGAAGTGATCTCACCTCACTTCCTTGGTGATGGAACTCTCTGAACTTGAAATCCAGGAAGCCAGGCACCAAGAGACAGTCCCTGTCCTAGTCCCAGTGGTCTGACATGTTTGGATTTACCAAGGACAGAGTCAGTCTTTCTTGGTACCTACAGATGTGAGGATGGCCAAATGCCAGGAAACCTCTGAAGAGGGGCTTTTCCTGAGAAAGCAGGTAGTGTCTCACCGCTGGCTCTTGAGAACTTCACAGAGTTGGCCAAGCAGACATGATCTGAGACAGGAGAGGTCATTTTGGAAGAACATAGAATGGCCCACCAGTCAGACGACACTCCAGGGAGTCACAGACCTACTGGGGGGAAGGAGGTGCCTTTTTGGGTGTGGGTGTGAGTTTGTGGTTTTGTCTCATGTTCTGAGAATAGGTAGGAAAGGCGGTTTGTTTGGTATGGAGTGGAATATTTCTATTAAGTCCTTTGACAAGGCGAGTGTTTCTATGTGTGTGTATCCCACTGAGTCCATTGTTGCAGACATTAGAAAAGACAATGCATCAATGGATGTGTCCTGTCTAGTAGAAAGCTTCCCAGCATTCATCCTGCCCAATTCATGAGTGGACTCTGGCTTGCCTTATGGATGGGCAACACCTACAAGCTTCCTAATTTCCTGTTTTCTTTCTCAATTCTGGCCACTCTCCAGAATAGTATCGTGGTTTTGTGTCTAAGATTTGTACCTCCAAGATCTGTGACATGGCTATGTACTGGATAGCTGAAAGAAATGGCTAGCATCTCAGAAATCTCAAATATCTGTTGACCAGGAAAGTCTCAGTGGAGAAACCCCTCTTTGTTCCTTTTGCTTACCTATTGTTCTGTTGAATGTCAGGAAGTTTTTTGCCTCAAGCCACCACTTTGTGAACCCTGAAGAAAACAGTTTTCAAATGGAAATGAATGAGAATCACCTGTGACTCTTTGCTTAATTGCTTAGGATTGGGATATGTCTGAATCAGCCTGTTGGCCCTGTGTGAGGCTGTGGCTTAGATTCTCAGCACCTGATGGATCTAAAGATAGATCCCATGCATGCATCCAAAACCAAAATGGCAAAAAGATCAGATATTGTTGATGAACTCTCTTGCCTTCCTCTGGTAGGTTCCTGATATCCATCAAGTGAGAATAGGGATCCTTTGGGTCAAATGAGTTCTTCAAAGCCCTGCAGAGGCTAGGCCATAGGTGTTTGATTTTCATGACTCCAATTCACTTAAAGAATCTAAACCCCAAAGCTAGAAGGCCTCAAGTTGGAGAAGCCAAGCAATATTAAAGGCAGGCCTATTTGATCACTACTGGTTCACAGGAAGAGAGTCCAGGCCACCCTGACTTTAGGCAAATGAGGGGCAGGGAGCTTATTTTGGACACTGTCATGGGCTGCGTCCCTTATGGAAACCTCCAGCCAGAGAATATGATGAGTGTCTATATGGAAGAAGATGAGGGCCATGTGAGAGTGTTTGGTTTTAATTGTGGATATTTGTCTGGCGGTTGGAAGAGATCTCTGGGTCCACCTAGGCTTGCACTTTGGTGTGATTCCCCTTAGAGACTGAGTTCTTTTACTGATCTCAGAGAATTATTGCCAGGAATTGTGTTGGAATTTTAGATGGCCATGCATGAGAGTTGCCCTTGGAAAGTGACATCTAGGCCCAAGTTGACTTTCCACAGAGCACAGGGAATCTCAGCCAGGATATCACATGATATTATTCTTAAAGACTTGGCAGCCATATTTGAGAGTCGAAACACACATGGACCATACATTGTAGACCTCAAGGGGCCTGGCTTAATCTGACTTTTCGCCACTTTTGGAAGCCTTGCCTGTAAGAATTCTCCAGAGTTTTCATTGAAATGAGCTTCCTCACCATTTAATGGTTTCTGAGTGAATTAAAATTCACAGTGCCTCCAACTTCATCCTTGAAAATTGGCTATATCAATACCATGAAATTTTTGAAATTCCCATGACCGGGTAGCACTGGAGAATATTTGGATGTCCTGTTGCTGATCATGAGTATACAAGACAGTGCCTTGATTGACTGGGTTTTATGAAAATGGTGTTGAACAGAGATGCCAGTAAGTTGGATCCTGCTGAGTAGTTGTACTAGAGTAGTGGTTGGCAGGTGTGTAATAAAACATCAGTGGTGGGGGCATTTGGATCTGCCATTGACTTCCAAATGGATTGTGACTGACATTTTGCAGCCAGTAGACCCTTATATGTAAAAGCATATTGTTATATGGAGAGGTTTTAGGGCAATGTTCAGAATCAGGTTTCTATGGTCAATGGGGCAAGCTATGTGGGATAGAAGCCTGGTTGGTGCATTCTCCTGACGAACCTGACCCACCACACTTGACAGAACTTACTTCAGCACTGTGTCCCATTTGAAATCCTTGTATTTCATGAAGCAAACACCAATCTCCCAGTGCAGCAGCAAGAAATACCACGAATAGTGGAGGATGACCAAATGGAATTACAGTCCACAAGGGGAGACACTTAGACCCCAGTGGCCACGGGTTACCTACAAATAGAAAATTCAGCACTGCTGCCTCATGTTCATTGGAAAATAAGAATCCATGTCATCCAGATCACATAGATGAAGACTCAGCTATGATGGTCTCACAACAAATGAAGCTAATGCTCCTGACAACAGCATATATTTCATTGCCCAACCTCAGAGGCAGTTTCTCCAGATGTTAGGCTGGCAGAACTTCATGTTTGTGGAGTTTTTACCCTGTCCCTTACTTTTGGAAACTCCTCTACCACCTGCAAATTTGTGAACTCCTGAGCATTTTTCATTACACATATGTATTCAAAGATTTTCTAACTCTTCTCCTCTAATTGTGTCTTATGTGGGGCGAAGGTAATGTCAAGGCATTGTGCTGAATGAGGGTGGGAAGATTTTTGTGTAGCACATATTTGCATACACATTTGATACATTTTCCAATTTTCCATTCAAAATACTGAATCCCTGACACTAACACATACCCTACTAGACTTTGACTTTTAATCCTAATATGGTGGAGAAAAATAACCCAAACAGAATAGAAATACAAGAGGTTCACAGGAGGCATGGTGTATAGTTGGACATGCCTTTCGTATGATAAATGGTAGGTGTTATAAATCTAGTGAATTTTAATTGAAATAGTTCTCCATGTGTTTTAAAAGTTAACAAACATGTGAATAACTGTCTCCCTTTCTCTGTAGCCTATTCATCACATGTAGTTTTATATGCACATATAGAATTCTACCTGGTATCACTCGTACATTTTGTGAGGTGGCTGGCTTGGCAGATGCAAATTGTGAGAAGAGATCACTCCTACTAAATGCTGTTGGAACTGAAAATTCAACATATGAGTGAGCTTCTTATTTGAACAACATAAATCCATGTTCATTAAAATGAATATTTTTGGATCTGTGGATGATATATTACTTCGTGGTGAATTTCGATTGGCATACATAATGCTACTTTTTAATGTCTGTGTGTGTATGTGTGTATATATATATATATATATATATATATATATATATATATATATTCACTCTCCAGATTTTTCAAAATATGAAGTATATTTTTCTTATTATACACTCCCTAAATTCACTCATATTCATGTATTTGGATTAATAATCAAGTTTTCACAAGAATATTCTCAGAATTATTCATCCACCAGAAATACATATTTTTTTCTTAGTACTGAAAACTAACTTTGGGGGATCATATGATGGTGGTGAAGGGAGTGCATCACCCCCATGTACCGCGTCACTGTGCGGGAGAATGACGAGTTTTAATGGCTAAAACCTATCTTGTTAGAAATTTCCAGCAAAATTGGGGTGCTCCAAAACCTAGTCGACATATTTCCATCTCACGAGGATCAGCTACGCGGGCTCAAACACGAGTGATTTTTCCGCATAGAGGGTCATGCTGCTTATTCAGGAAATCGGTCTGCGGCTAGAGTCTGCGGCGTGCACTGGGAAACGAAGAGATAGCAATGCAAATATACAGCGGTGTGGATTCTGTGGGCTCCTGACAAGTATGCAATCACTGTGCTAAGTGCTGAATTCTGGGTTTGAGATGGGAAAGGATGCGGTCCAATTCGGTTCTCCACACCGGTCAGACCACAGAGGAAGCCAGCGGCCACCATCTTGGAGAGCTGATGTCACCATCCCTGTTTTCGACTGATCGAAGCTCATTCAGCTATAGAACAGGTAATTTCAGGATGCCATTCACCTTTGTGTCGCAGACAAATTACTCAGGCTCAGTGCCAAAGAACCTGCAGAAACTCCGTCTTGGAGCCTGCTCCTGTTAGAACATACACCAAGCCCAGAGCGGCCGAATTCCGCCTCTCGGAACTGATCTGGCCCAGGGCTAAAGAACCCGCGGAAACTGCTTCTCGTTCCGGGTCTTGCTGAATACTGTGGAGGTAAATATCAACCGAGCCTTCATAGGCAGTGGCAACAGGATTGAGACGCGGCTTGTGAGGGCCGGTCAGGACTCACCCATTGCTTTGGTCACCCAGAAAAGGGAACGAAATGCTGCCTTTCACATGGGATACCAACATGACAAATTTCTGATGTCATCAGAAAGCAGCAGAGGAGATAACTTCATTGATACCAGCAGTGACAGAAACAGTTGGTCTCCTGGTGAAGAAAGTGAGTCACAAACACCCGGGTCTCTCTCACTTTGTCATCAAGCCAGAGGGGCAGAGCAGAGCAGCTGCCCGCACCTGGAACAGACCCAGTGACACACCTGCATGGTAGTCACGTCAACCCAATTGGAGTAGAGGCAGAACAGAGCCGCTACCCGGGCCCAGAACAGGCCCAGCGACCCACAGGTGTGGTAGTCACGTCACCCCAATTGGAGTTGTTGCAGAGCAGAGCCTTCTCCCGTGCCTAGTACAATCCCAGTGGGTCACCGGCATGGTAGTCACATTACCCCAATAGGAGTAGGGGCAGAGCAGAGCCTTTGCCCATGCCCAGAACAGGCCCAGCAACCTGCAGGCATGGTAGTCACGACACACCAATTGGAGTAGGGGCAGAGCAGAGCCACCACCTGCGCCTGCAAGGTAGCAGACCTGCACCTGACCAGAAGAAGAGGCCCAGCGGCCTGCTGGCGCGACAGACACTTTACCCCATTTGGAGTAGGGCCAGAACAGATCTGTAGCCCGTGCTCACAAGGTATCCTGACCTGCGACCAACCGGCAGACCAGGCCCAGCGGCCCACCGGCGTGGTAGTCACGTCACCCCAATTGGGGTAGGGGTAGAGCAGAGCCGCCACCCACGCAAGCAAGGTAGGCAGACCTGCGACCGATCGGCAGAACACCGCAGGGGTCCACGGGCGTGGTAGACACGTCACACCAATTGGAGGAGGGGCAGAGGAGAGCAGCCTCCTGCACCTGCATGGTAATCAGACCAGCGACCGATCAGAATAACAGGCCTAGCGGCCCATCAGCGTGGTAGATATATCACCCCAATTGGTGGAACAGCACAGCCACCCCTGCCCCTGCAATGAAGACTTTTCAAATATACAAGAGCAATATAAATATATAGGGGGAAAATTTCAAAATCACAACAGTTTCACCAAGCAGAAAGAAACTCGAGCAGTATGAAAAGAAAAGGAAAAAAGAACCACAAGCAATGCAGGTCAACACAACTTTAGAAGAGGTAATAGCTGCAGCAGATGGAATGTCAGATAAAGAACTCAGGATATACATTCTTCAGATGATCTGAAGTCTCAAGGAAGACATTAGACAGCAAAATCAGACAATGAAAGATCACTTCAACAATGAATTACATAAACAAAACCAAGAAGCAAAAGATCAACTATACAGGGAGATAGAGGTTGTAAAAAATAACAAACAGAAATCCTAGAAATGCAGGAAGCAATAAACCATCTTAAAAACTCAATTGAGAATACTACCATCAGAGTAGAACACTTAGAAGATAGAAAATCAGACAATGAAGACAAAGTATTTCAACTTGAAAAGAACATAGACAGCTCAGCCAAACTGTTAAGAAACCATGAACAGAACATCCAAGAAATATGGGATAAAATAAAGAGACCAAACTTAAGAGTCATTGGGATACAGGAAGGTATAGAGGTCCAAACCAAAGGAATGAGCAATCTATTCAATGAAATAATATGAGAAAACTTCCCAGACTTGAAGAATGAGACAGACTCCCAAGTTCTAAAAGCCTACAGGACGCCGAATGTGAAAAATCATAAGAGATCCACACCTAGACACATTATAATGAAGATGCCCAACATACAGAATAAGGAGAGAATTTTAAAATCTACAAGAGAAAGGAAGCAGATTACATTTAGGGGTAAACCAATCAGGATAACAGCTGATCTTTCAACAAAGACTCTGAAAGCTAGAAGATCCTGGAATGACATTTTTCAATCACAGAAAGAAAATGGGTTCCAACCATGTACTGTGTATCCAGCAAAATTAAGCTTCAGGATGGAAGATGAAATTAAAACTTTCCACGATAAACAAAAGTTAAAAGAATTTGTAGCTAGAAAACCATCTCTTCAAAACATCCTTGGCAAAATATTACAGGAAGAGTAATTGGAAAATAATGAAAACCAACAGTGGGAGGTAGGACATTAAAGGGGGGAAATAATCAAAGAGGAAAACAATCCATGTTTAATAACATAAATAAACAAATATGGCTGGAAGAACAACCCTTATCTCAATAATAACTGTAAATGTTAATGGCTTAAACTCACCAATTAACAGACACAGGCCAGTAGAATGGATCACAAAACAAGACCCAATAATATGCTGCCTACCGGAGACGCATTTGATAAGAAAAAGACATACATACACTGAAGGTGAAAGTTTGGAAAAAATCATATCACTCATATGGACTTCGGAAAAAAGCAGGACTGTCCATACTCATATCAAATAAAATAGATTTCAAGCCAAAGTTAATCAAAAGGGATAAAGAGGGACACTACATACTGTTCAAGAGAACCATACACCAGCAAGACATAACAATCATAAATATGTATGCCCCAAACAATGGTGCAGCTATGTTCATCAAACAAACTTTTCTCAAGTTCAAGAGTCTAATAGACCACCATACAATAATCATGGGAGACTTCAACACAGCTCTCTCACCACTGGACAGGTCTTCCAAACAAAAGTTGAAATAGGAAACTATAGAACTCAATAACACAATTAATAACCTAGACTTAATTGACATATATAGAATATACCACCCAACATCAAGCAGTTACATTTTTCCTCAGCAGCACATGGATCCTTCTCAAAAATAGATCATATATTATGTCACAGGGCAACTCTTAGACAAATTAAAGGAGTAGAGATAATACCATGCATCTTATCTTATCATAATGGAATGAAACTAAAAATCAATGATAAAAGAAGGAAGGAAAAATCATGCATCATTTGGAGAATGAACAATAGGTTACTGAATGATCAATGGGTTATAGAAGACATCAAGGAGGAAAATAAAAAATTCTTAGAGAAAAATGAAAACACAGACACAATATATCGGAATCTATGGGACACATTGAAAGCAGTTCTAAGAGGAAAATTCATTGCTTGGAGTTCATTCCTTAGAAAAAGAAAAAAACAAAAAATAAATGATCTCATACTTCATCTCAAAATCTTAGAAAAACAAGAGCAAACAACAGCAAAAGAAGTAGAAGGAAAGAAATAATTAAAATCAGAGCAGAAATCAATGAAATCGAAACAAAAGAAACAATTGAAAAAATTGACAAAACTAAAAGTTGGTTCGTTGAAAAAATAAATAAAATGGACAGACCCCTAGCCATGCTAATGAAGAGGAGAGAGAACTGAAATTACAATTATATGGGATGAAAAAGGCAATATCACAACAGATATTTCAGAAATACAGAAGATAATCAGAAATTACTTTGAATCCTTATACTCCAAAATAATAGAAGATAGTGAAGGCATCGAAATATTTCTTAAGTCATATGATCTGACCAGAGTGAGTTAGGAGGATATAGACAACCTAAACATACCAATATCAATTGAGGAAATAAAAGAAACCATCCAAAGACTACCAACTAAGAAAATCCCAGGACCGTATGGGTATACAGCAGACTTTTACAAAACCTTTAAATATGAACTAATACCAGTACTTTTCAAGCTATTTCAGAAAATTGAAAAAGAGGGAGATCTTCCAAATTCATTCTACGAGGCCAATATCACTCTGATTCCTTCACCAGATAGACACTTCAAAGAAAGAAGACTAAAGACCGATATCTCTAATGAACCTAAATGCAAAAATCTTAAATTAAATTCTGGCGAATCAGATACAAAAACATATCAAAAAAATGTGGACCATGATCAAGTAGGATTCATCCCTGGGATGCAAGGAGGGTTCAATATACGAAAATCAATAAGTGTTATTCACCACATCAATAGACTTAAAAATAAAAACCATATTATCATCTAGATAGATGCAGAAAAAGCATTCGACAAAGTACAGCATCCCTTTATGTTCAAAACTCTCGAAAAACTAGGAATAACAGGAACATTCCTCAATATTGTAAAAACAATCTATGCTAAACTGCAGGCTAGCGTCATTCTTAATGGAGAAAAATTGAAGACATTCCCTCCAAAATCTGGAACAAGACAGGGATGCCCGCTCTCACCACTTCTGTTCAATATAGTTCTCAAAACACTGGCCAGAGCAATTAGACAGATGAAAGAAATTAAAGGCATATAAATAGGAAAAGAATAACTTAAATTATCACTATTGCAGATGACATGATTCTATACCTAGCAGACCCAAAAGGGTCTACAAAGAAACTAATAGAGCTAATAAATGAATTCAGCAAAGTGGCAGGATATAAAATCAACACGCATAAATCAAATGCATTCCTGTATATCAGCGACAAATCCTCTGAAATGGAAATGAGGACAACCACTCCATTGACAATATCCTAAAAAAAAAAATGGGAATCAACCTAACAAAAGAGGTGAAAGTCTTATACAATGAAAACTACAGAACCCTAAAGAGAGAAATAGAAGAAGATCTTAGAAGATGTAAAAATATACCCTGTTCATGGATAGGCAGAACTAACATCATCAAAATGGCGATATTACCAAAAGTTCTCTATAGGGTTAATCCAATGCCAATCAAAATCCCAAAGGCATTTCTTGTAGAAATAGAGAAAGCAATCATGAAATTCATATGAAAAAATAAAAGACCCAGAATTGCAAAACAATGCTAAGCAGGAAGTGTGAATCAGGTGGTATAGCGATACCAGACTTCAAACTATACTACAGAGGAATAGTAACAAAAATAGCATGGTACTGGTACCGAAAAAGGCAGGTGGACCAATGGTACAGAATAGAGGACACAGAAACCAATCCACAAAACTACAACTATCTTATATTTGATAAAGGGGCTAAAAGCATGCAATGGAGGAAGGATAGCATCTTCAACAAATGGTGTTGGGAAAACTGAAAATCCATATGTAACAAAATGAAACTGAATCCCTTTCTCTCGCCATGCACAAAAGTTAACTCAAAATGGATCAAGGAGCTTGATATCAAATCAGAGACACACTGTCTGATAGAAGAAAAATTTGGTTATGATGTACATACTGTGGGGTCGGGCTACAGATTCCTCAATAGGACACCCATAGTACAAGAGTTAATAACTAGAATCAACAAATGGGACTTACTCAACTAAAAAAGTTTTTTCTCAGCAAAAGAAACAATAAGAGAGGTAAATATGGAGCCTACATCCTGGGAAGAAATCTTTACTACTCACACTTCAGATAGAGCCCTAATATCCAGAGTATACAAAGAACTCAAAAAATTAGACAATAAGATAACAAATAACCCAATCAACAAATGGTCCAAGGACCTCAACAGACACTTCTCAGATGAGGACATACAATCAATCAATAAGTACATGAAAAAATGCTCACCATCTCCAGCAGTCAGAGAAATGCAAATCAAAACCACCCTAAGATACCATCTCACTCCAGTAAGATTGGCAGCCATTATAAAGTCAAACAACAAGAAGTGCTGGCAAGGATGTGGGAAAAGAGGTACACTTGTACATTGCTGGTGGGACTGCAAATTGGTGCAGCCAATTGGGAAAGCAGTATGGAGATTTCTTGGAAAGCTGGGAATGGAAGCACCATTTGACCCAGCTATTCCCCTTCTTGGTCTATTCACTAAAGACCTAAAAAGAGCATGCTACAATGACACTGCTACTTCGATGTTCATAGCAGCACAATTCACAACAGCAAGACTGTGGAACCAACTTAGATGCCCTTCAATAGAATAATGGATAAAAAAATGTGGCATTAATACACAATGGATTATTACTCTGCATTGAAAAATGAAAAAATCATAGAATTTGCAGGAAAATGGATGGCATTAGACTGGATTATGCTAAGTGAAGCTACACAATTCCTGTAAAACAAATGCCAAATGTCATCTTTGATATAAGGAGAGTTACTAAGAACAGATAGGGACAAAGAGCATGACAAGATGATTAACATTAAACAGGGATGAGAGGTTGAAGGGAGGGAGAAGGGAAATTGCATGGAATTGGAAGGAGACCCTCTGGGTTATACAAAATTACATACAAGAGAAATTGAGGGGAAAGGGAAAAATAATACAAGGGGGAGAAATTTATTACAGTAGAGGGAGTAGAGAGAGAAGTGGGGAGGGGCGGGGAGGCCAGGGGGAATAGTAGAGGATACGAAAGGCAGCAGAATACAACAGAAACTAGTATGGCAATATGTGAATCAATGGATGTGTAACTGATGTGATTCTGCAATCTGTATACAGGGTAAAAATGGAAGTTCATAACCCACTTGAATCAAAGTGTGAAATATGATATATCAAGAACTATGTAATGTTTTGAACAACCATAAATAAAAATAAAAATAAAAAACTATCTTTGGTGCATAATGCACACAATTCTAATATTTCTACAGTAACTGACCCAGTTTAACATCAATGCAAGTAGATTCCTATTGGACATGATGTGTATTTTGACATTCACTTTTATTCAACACTGATACATTACTATTTCATCAGTTTATGCACATAACAGGATATATATTTCATTCACAATTTAGAAAATTTATAGGCATTTGTTTCACTTTCAATCACTTCCTGCTTCAGAACACATGGATTCCTCCATATTTCTTGACTGGTCTTTTCATGAGACTTTTTTCCAAACATATTATTTTCGATTTCCATAATCACTTTTGAAACAAAACTCACACACACTTCATGATAAACAATAACCCTAAGATTACCATTAGATATATAACTGGTTGGAGTGAATGATTGTATGTCAATATATGATTTCCTATATATTTTCAGATATCAATTCAATCCATTATTTAAAGTGGAACCAGTTATAATATTTATTCACAGTATGGTCTATTCATGCATTATCTCTATATTCATAGACACAGGGTACACCACTTTGTACCCCCAATACTAATTTATATGTCTTCAAATATTGCTCCCAGTAATCGTGGAAGAAATACTCATGTCATATGATCTACATATACATTTGATCACAATATTTTTCTGGGCACAAAATGCAAAAATCACACTTATGATTGTACCAAATACTAAATGGAAAGTGAACATGGATTATTAAAACGATAAATGTCCTGATTGCCTAATGCTTTCAAATGTCATTCCTATTGGTGACGACATATTTGTTTCTTCCTAAGATTATGTATTCAATCTCAACCCTATTGAAAATGTCTAATCCTATCACTCACTGTATAATTGCCTAATTTCGTAAGGTCTGTATTGATATTTTCCTTTCTACATATTTTCCCCAGTTAATCATTGTGACTGACTCTTCACATGTGGTGAAATTTACATTCACTCTATAACCAAAACACTATTGCTACAGAACTTTTGCTCCATGTCCTATACTCACTCTATTTCCTAAACCTACTGACTACCTTCCTAATCCCACTGACTATCTCAATTTGAGTGGATGTTCTCTTCTAAAATCAATCTTCCAAGGTGTAAGGTCCTATGCCATTGATTATCGATTTATCTGAGACATCTGTGCAGAACGTAATTATAAGCTAAGTATCCCAATCAAGGGCCTAATGCCCTTCTGGGCTTCAAATCTTACCTAGATTTCTGTTTCCATACTTATATTTTACCTCTATAATCTTATAAATATCGCAGGTTCCCAATACTATTAATCATCCTTCGCAATGATTCGTAACCCAAATCAAATATGTTATTAACCCTAACAATACACTTTTCCCTCAATCTAACTTTGCAGAAGAGCAGGGACAGAGTTCGTCTTACAATACAGGAATTTAGGGTATCTTCCTCCTGCTGAGAACCTCAAATGTCCATGCAGATTTGATCCCTGGAGAAGATGTAGGCATCTCTGAAGGACCTGAGAGAGCAAATGTCATCTTCCATCGCAAACAACCTTTCCAGGATGAAGGGTTGTGTCTGAATAAGCCTCTCTCTTGTTAATGTACACAAGATAGACCAAACCAGGCATGTGTGGAGAGCTGTTCCTGGGTGCCTATGGTTGATATACCATTCTAACTTGTAAAAGTGTCACAGGAAGTAAGGGCAGCCTCCATCTCATAGGACAAAGTGGTTGCCAAGGCAATGACCTCAAAGAATTCCTGAAGGAAGTAATCTCACCTCACTTCCTTGGTGATGGAACTCTCTGAACTTGGAATCCGGGAAGCCAGGCACCCAGAGCCAGTCTCAGTCCCAGTCCCAGTGGTATTATTTTTTGGATTTACCAAGGACAGAGTCAGTCTTTCTTGGTACCTACTGAGGTGAGGATGAACAAATGTCAGGAAAGCTCTGAAGAGGGGCCTTTCCTGAGACAGCAGGTAGTGGCTCACCGCTGGCTAGTGACAACTTCACAGATTTGGCCAACGAGACCATATCTGACACAGGACAGGCGATTTCATCAGAACATAGTTTGGCCCACCAGTCAGAAGACACTCCCAATAGTCACAGACCTACTTGGGGAAGGAGCTTCCTTTGTGTGTGTGGGTGTGGGTTTGAGATTTTGTCTCATGTTCTGAGAATAGGTAGGAAAGGCGGTTTGTTTGGTTTGGAGTGAACTGTTTCTGGTAAATCGTTTGACAAGGCCAGTGTTTCTTTGTCTGTGTATCCCACTGTGTCCGTGGTTTTAGATATTAGAAAAGAGAATGAATCATTGGATGTGTCCTGTCTAGACTCAACTTGCCCAATTTATGAATGGACTGCGGTTTGACTTATGGGTGGACAACTCCAACAATCTTCCTAAGTTCCTGTTTTCTTCCTGAATTCTGGCCACTCTCCAGAATAGGCTCATGGTTTTTTGTCCAAAATATGTACCACCTCCAAGCTCTGTGACATGGCCATGTACTGGATAGCTGAAAGAAATGGGAGCATCTCAGAAAACTCAGATATTAGTTTGACCAAGAAATTCTAAGTGAAGAAACCCTGCTTTGGGCCTTTTGCTCACCAATTGTTCTGATGCCCTGAATGTCAGGAAGGTCTTTGCCTCAGGCCACACCATTGTAGAGCCTAAAGAAACAGTTTTCAAATGGAAATGAAAGGGCATCACCTGTGGCTCTTTGCTTAATTGCTTTGGAAAGGGATGTGTCTGAATCAGCCTTTTGGCCCTGTGTGAGACTGTGGCTTAGATTCTCAGCACCTGATGGATCTAAAGAAGGATCCCATGTGTGCATCCAAAACCAAAATGGACAAAAGAGCAGTCAGTGTGGATGAAGTCTCTCGCATTCCTCTGTAAGGTTCCTGTCATCCATCATGTGAGAATAGTGATAATTTGGTTCAAATGTGTTCCTCAAAACCCTGCGGAGGCTAGCCCATAAGTGCTTGGTTTTTCTCAAGACTCGAATTCACATAAAGAATCTAAAACACACAGTCAGTAGGCCTCAAATTGGAAAAGCAGTGCCATATTAATGGCAGGCCTATTTGATCACTCTTGGTTCACTGGAAGGATGTCCTGGCCACCCTAATTTTAGGCAAATGAGGGGCAAGGGAGGTTATATTGGACACTGTCTTGGGCTGCACCCCTCATGGAAACCTCCAGCCAGAGATTATGATGATTGTGTAAATGGAAGAAGATGAGTGCCATGTGGAAGTGTTTTGGATTTAATTGTGGATATTTGTGTGACACTTGGAAGACATAACAAGGTCTACCTGGGCTTGAACTCTGGTGTGATTCCCCTTATAGAGTGAGTTCAGGAACTGATCTCAGAGAAGTATTGCCATGTATTGTGTTGTGATTTAAGAGGCCATGTATGAGAGTCACCCTTGGAAACTGAGATCTAGCCCCAGAGTGGCTTTCCACAGAGCACTGGGAATTTCAGCCAAGATAACACATGATTTCATTCGAAAGACTTGGCAGCCATAGTTGAGAGTGAAAACACACATGGACCTCATATTGTAGACCTTAATGGGCCTGGCTTAATGTGACCTTTTGGCCATTCTTTGGGAAGCCTTGCCTGTGAGGGTTCTCCAGAGCTTTCATTGAAATAATCTTGCTCACCATTTACTGGTTCCTGAATGAATTGAAACCCACAGTGCCTCCAACTTCATCCTTGAAAAATGTCTAAATAAATACCATGAAATTTTTGAAATTCCCATGACCAGGTGGCACTGGAGAATCTTTGGATGTCCTGTTGCTGATCATGGATGTACCAGACAGTGCCTTGCTTGACTGAGTTTTATGAAAATTGTGTAGAACAGAGGTGCCAGAAAGTTGCAGCCTGCTGAGAAGTGGGCCTAGAGCTTTGGTGGGCAGGAGTGTGATAAAACATCTCTGTTGGAGCAATGTGGATCTTCCATTGACTTCCAAATGGCTTGTGGATTACATGAAGCAGCCAGCAGACCCTTGTAATTAAAGGCATCTTGTTATATGGAGAGGATTCAGGGCAATGTTCAGAATCAGGTTGCTATGGACAAGGATGCAATGTGGCAAGCTTTGAGGGATAGAAGCGTGGTTGGTGCGTTCTTCTGCAGACTCTGAACCACCACACATGACAGAACTCCCTCCAGCACTGTTTCTCAGTTGAACTCCTTGAATTTCATAAAGCAAATACCAAACTCCCAGTTCAGCAGCAAAAACCCCACAAAAAGTGGAGGAGGACCAAATGGCTTCACAGTCCAACGGGGAGACACTTAGCCCCCAGAGGCCACAGTTTACCTAAAAAGAAGAAAATCAACACTGCTACCTTATGTTCATTGGAAAATAAGATACCATGTCCTCCACGTCACATAGAGGCAGACCCAGCTTTGATGGTCTCACTACAAAGGAAGCCAATTCTCCTGACAACAACATATTTTTCACGTTCCCAAACTCAGAGGCAGTTGCTCTAAAAGTTTTTAGGCCAGCAGAGCTCCATGTTTGTGGAGTGTTTACCCTGTCCCTTACTTTTGGAAACTCCTCTACAACCTCCAAGGTTGTGAACTCCTGAGCATTTTCCATTCCAGATATGTATTCACTGATTTTCTATCTATTCTCCTCTAACTGTGTCTTACTTGGGGTGAAGGTAATTTCAAGGCATTGTTCTGGATGAGAGTGGGAGGATATTTGTGTAGCATATATTTGCATACAAATTGGATTCAATTTCCAATTTTCCTTTTGAAATACTGAATCCCTGACACTAACCCATACCTACTAGACTCAGACAACTCCTCCTAATATGATAGAGAAAAATAACACAAACCTATAGAAATACAAGCAGTTCATTGGAGGCATGTTGTATAGTTGGACTTGCATTTTGCATTATACAAGGTAGGAGTTATAAATCTGGTCAATGTTTAATAGAAAAAGATCTCCATGTGTTTTTAAAGTTAACAAATATGAGAATTCATGTTTCCCTTTCTCTTTAGCCTAGTCACACTTGTATATTTATATGCATATATAGAATCCTACCAGGTATCACACGTACATCTTTGTGAGGTGGCTGACTTGGCAGATTCAAATTGTGAGAAGAGATCACTCCTCCTAAATGCTGTTGGAACTGAAAATTCAACCTATAGGGAGCGTCCTAGTAGAACAACATTATACGTAAACTCATGTTCAGTAAAATAAATATTTTTGCATCTGTGGATGATATATATTTACTGATGAATTTCGATTGGCATTTATATTGCTACTTTTTAATGTCTGTGAGTGTTTTGTGTGTGTGTGTGTGTGTGTGTGTGTGTGTACACTCTCCAGATTTTTCAAAATATGAAATATATGTGTCTAATATACACTCTCTAAATTCATTTATGTTCATGTATGTGGATTTTTAATCAACTTTTCACAAGATTATTCTCAGAAATATTCATCCACCTGAAATACATATTTGTTTCCTAGTACTGAAAACTAACTTCAGGGAATGATGCATACAAATCCTAATTATTCTACAGTAACTGACCCAGTCTAACATCAATACAAGTAGATTCCAATGGGACATGATATGTAATTCTTTATTCATTTGTATTCGACACTTTTACATTATTATTTCTTCAGTTTTTGCACATCATAGGATATACATTTCATCCACAACTTCACAAATTTGTAGGCATTTGTTTCAAATTTAATCACTTTTTGCTTCAGAACACATGTATTGTCAGGGTTTCTTTACTGGTATTTTCATGAGTCTTCTTTCCAAACACATTATTTCCATAGTCACTTTTGAAGCAAAACTCACACACTCTTCATGATAAACCAAAACACGAATATTACCATTAGATGTATAACTGCTTGGAATGAATGATTGTATATCAATATACGATTTCCTGTGATTTTTCAGATATTAGATCAATTCAGTTTTTAAAGTTGAAAAAAGTTATATTATTCATTCACATTACGGTCTATTCATTCTTTATCTCTATATTCATAGACACAGGGTACACCTCTTTGTACCCCCGATTCTAATTTTACATCTTCAATATATTGCTTGCAGAAATGGTGGAAGACATACTCATGTCACCTGATGTACATATACATTTTATCAAAGTAATATTCTGGACAAAAAAATGTAAAGGTCACATTTATGATTGTACCAAAGCCTAAATGTAAAGTGTACATGAATTACTAAAAACATCCATGTCCAGGTTGCCTAATGCTGTCAATTGTCAATCCTATTGGTGACTACATATTTGTTTCTTCCTAATTTATATATTCAAACTCAACCCTGTTGGAAATGTCTAATCCTATCACTCACTTTATACTTTGCCTGATTCCATAATGTTTCTATTGATATCTGCTTTTCAACAAATTTTCCCAAGTTGATCCTAGTGACTGACACTTCATATGTGCTGACATTTACATTCACTCTATAATCGAAACCCTATTGCTAAAGAACTTTTGGTCCAAATCCTATACTCACTCTTCTTTCTAAACTTACCGACTATCTTCCTAATCCTACCGACTATCCCTTTTTGACTGGATGTTCTCTTCTACATTCAATAAAATGTCCTATGCCATTGTATATCGAATTATCTGAGACAATTTTGCAGAGCATAATTCAAAGCTAAGTATCCCAATCAAGGGCCCAATGTCCTTCTGGGCTTCAAATCATACCTAGATTTCTGTTTTCATACTTATATTTCACCTCTATATTCTTGTAAATATCGCAGGTTCCCAATAGCATTATTCATCGCACAGAATGATTCGTAACCCAAATCAAACCTGTTATTAACCCTAAACATACTCTGTTCCCTCAATCTCATTTTACAGAAGAGCAGGGACAGAGTGGTTTTTACAATACAGGAAACGTGGGGACCTTCCACCTGCTGAGAACTTCAAAGGTCCATGCAGAAATGATACCTGGAGAAGTTGTAGGCAGGTATGAAGGACCTGAGAGAGCAAAAGTCATCTTCCATGGCAAACAACCTGGTCAGGATGAAGGGATATGTATGAATCAGCCTCTCTCTTCTTATTGTAGAGAAGATGGACCAAACCAGGCCTGTGTGGAGAGCTGTTCTTGGGTGCCAATGGTTGATATACCATACTTCCTTGTGAAAGTGTCACAGGAAGTAGGGGAAGGCTCCATCTCATGGGACCTTTGGAAGCAAGTGTTAGGACAAAGTCGTTGCCAAGGCAGTGACCTCATTCAGTTCCAAAGAAAGTGACATACCTCATTTCCTTGGTGATGGAACTGTCTGAACTTGGTATCCAAAAAGCCAGGCACCAAGAGGCAGTCCCAGTCCCAGTCCCAGTGGGCTCACTTGTTTGGATTTACCAAGGACAGAGTCAGTTTTCTTGGTACCTAATGATGTGAGGATGGCCAAATGCCAGGAAAGCTCTGAAGATGGACCTTTCCTGAGAAAGCAGATAGTGGTTCACCACTGGCTCCTGACAATTGCACAGAGTTGGCCAAGGAAACCAGATCTGAGAGAAGACAGACCATTTCAGGGGAACATAGTATGGCCCACCAGTCAGAGGACACTCTGGATAGTCACAGACCTACTTGGGTGAAGGAGGTGCCTTTGTTGGAGTGTGTGTGGGTTTATTGTTTTGTCTCATGTTCTGAGAATAGATGGGAAAGGCGGTTTGGTTTGGAGTGGACAGTTTCTAGTAAGTTGTTTCACAAGGTGCGTGTTTCTATGTCTGTGTATCCCACTGTGTCCATTGTTGTAGACATTGGAAAAGAGAATGCATTAATGGATGTGTCCTGTCAAGTGTAAATCTTCCCATATTTCAACCTGCCCAATATATGAATGGAGTGCAGCTTGTCTTGTCGATGTGCAACACCTGCTATCTTTCTAAGTTGCTGTTTTCTTCCTGAATTCTGGCCACTCTCTAGAATACGCTCATGGATTTGTGTTCAAAATATGTACCACCTCCAACTCTGTGACATGGCCATGTACTGGATAGCTGAAGAGAATTGCGAGCATCTCAGAAAACTCAGATACCAGTGTGACCAGGAAAGTCTCAGTGGAGAAACCCTGCTTTGGGCCTTTTGCTTACTTATTGTTGTTTTTCACTGAATGTCAGGAAGTTCTTTGCCTCAATACACCCCTTTGTGAAGCCTGAAGTAAACAGTTTTCAAATGGAAATGAATGGCATCACCTGTGGCTCTTTGCTTAATTGCTTTGGGAAGGGATGTGTCTGAATTAGTCTCTTGGCCATGTGTGTGGCTTTGAGTTAGATTCTCAGCACCTGATGCATCTAAAGAATGATCCCATGTGTGCTTCCAAAACCATAATGGCAAAAAAATCATTCATTATGAATGAAGTCTCTTGCCTTCCTCTGTTAGGTTCCTGAACTCCATCAAGTGAGAATAGGGATTCTTTGGGTCAAATGAGTTCTTCAATTCCCTGCAGAGGTGCTTGGGTTTTCGAGTAACTCCAAATCACATAAGAAATTGATACCTGAAATCAGTAGGCCTCAAATTGGAGAAACACAGAAGTATTAACGGCAGGCTTATTTGATCACTCCTGGTTCACAGAAACGGTGTCCAGGCCACCCTGACTTTAGGCAAATGAGGAAAAAGCGAGCTGATTTTGGACACTGTCTTGGCTTTTCTCATGACTCCAATTCACATAAAGAATCTAGACCCCACAGTCAGAGAGCCTCAAATTGGATAAGCGGAGCAGTATTAAGGGCAGGCCTATTTGATCACTCCAGGTTCACAGGAAGGGTGCCCAGGCCACGCTGAAGTTAGGCAAAAGAGGTGCAAGAAGCTTATTTTGGACATTTTCTTGGGCTGCACAACTCATGGAAAACTCCAGGAAGAGGTTATGATTAGTGTCTATATGGAAGAAGAATAGGGCCATGAGGGAGTATTCTGGTTTTAATTGTTTTCATTTGAGTAGCGGTTGGAAGAGTTGTCTGGGTCCACCTGGACTTGAACTCTGGTGTGATTCTCCTTATAGACTGAGTTCTGGAACTGACCTGAGAGAAGTATTGCCATGAATTGTGTTGGGATTTTAGGAGGCCAGGCATGAAGTTGCCATTGGAACCTGAGATCTAGGCACAGGTTGGCTTTCCACAGAACACTGAGAATCTCAGCCAGGATATTACATGATTTTATTCTGAAAGACTTGGCATGCATTATAGAGATTCAAAACCCACATGGACCTCGCTTTATAGACCTCAATTGGCCGCGCTTCATGTGACTTTTTGGCCACTCATTGGGTAGCCTTGCATGTGAGAGTACTCCAGAGCTTTGCCTGAAATTAGTTTCCTAACCCTTTAAGGGTTCCTGAATGAATTGAAACCCACAGTGCCTCCAACTTTATCCATGAAAAATTGCTAGATAATTACCATGAAATTTTTTAAATTCCCATGACCAGATGTCACTGGAGAACCTTTGATGTCCTGTTGATGATCATGAATATACCAGACAGGGCCTTGATTGACTGGGTTTCATGAAAATGGTGTAGAACAGAGATGCTAGTAAGTAGGAGCCTGGTGAGTAGTGGGCCTAGAGAAGTGTTATGCAAGTGAGTGATAAAACATCTGTGGTGGGGCCATGTGGATCTTCCATTGGCTTCCAAATGGCTTGAGACTGACATGGTGCAGCCATCAGACCCATATACGTAAAGGCATATTTTTATATGGAGAGGTTTTAGGGCAAAGTTCAGAATCATGTTGCTATTGTCAAGGGGGCAAGCTACGTGGGATAGAACCCTGGTTGGTGCATTCTCCTGGAGACCATGCCCACCACAGCTGACAGAACTCCCTTCAGCACTGTCTCCCATTTGAACTCATTGTATTTCATGAAGCAAATACCAAACTCCCAGTGCAGCAGCAAAAAACACGACGATAATTGGAGGATGACCAAGTTGTGTCACAGTCCACATGGGGAGACACTTAGCCCTCAGTGGCCACAGTTTACCTACAAAGAGAGAATTCAGCACTGCTGCCTCATTTTTATTGGAAAATAAATAACCATGTCCTCCAGGTCACATAGAAGCAGATCGAGCTTTGATTGTCTCACTACAAATAAAGCTAAAGCTAATGAAAACAACATATATTTTAAGTGCCCAACCTCAAAGGCAGGTTCTCAAAAAGTCTTTAGGCCAGCAGAGCTCCATGTTTGTAGAGTGTTTACCCTGTCCCTTACTTTTGGAAACTCCTCTACCACCTCCAAAGATGTGAAATCTGGAGCATTTTCCATTCCTGATAGGTATTCACAGATTTTCTAACTCTTCTCCTCTAATTGTGTCTTACTTGGGGCGAAGGTAAGGTCAAGGCATTGTTCTGGAGGACAGTGGGAAGGATTTTCTGTAGCATATATTTGCATACACATTGGATTCAGTTTTCTATTTTCCATTCAAAATACTGAATCCCTGACTCTAACCCATACCCGACCAGACTCTGACTACTAATTCTAATATGATGGAGAAAACTAACCCAAACAGAATAGAAATACAAGCAGTTCAGAGTAGGCCTGGTGTATTGTTGGACTTGCCTTTTGCATGATACAGAGTTGGAGTTATGAATCTAGTCGATTTGTTGTTGAAATAGTTGTCCATGTATTTTTAAGGTTAACAAATATGTGAATTCCTGTCTCCCTTTCTCTGTATTCTTATATGTACATATAGATTCCTACCTGGTACCACACGTACATTCTTGTGAGGTGGCTGACTTGGCAGATACAAATTGTTAGAAGAGATCACTCCTACTAAACTTGTTGGAATTGGATATTCAACCTATGGGTGAGCTTGCTAGTTGAACAGCATTATACATAAATCCATGTTCAGTAAAATTAATATTTTTAGATCTCTGGATGATGCATATTTTATAATGAATTTTGATTGACATATATATTGCTACTTTTTTGTCTGTGTGTGTGTTTTGTGTATATATATATATATATATATATATATATATATATATACACTCTCCAGATTTTTCAAAATATGAAATATATGTGTCTTATATACACTCCCTAAATTCATTCATGTTTATGTATGTAGATTTATAATCAACTATTCACAAGATTTTTCTGAGAAATATTCATCCACCTGAAATTTGCCTAATGATCTCAAATGTCAATCCTATTTGTGACTACATATTTGTTTCTTCCTAAGATTATATATGTAAACTCAACCCTGTTCAAAATATCTAATCCTATCACTCACTTTATACTTTGCCTGTTTTCGTAATGTCTCTATTGATATCTGCTTTCCTACATATTTTCCCCAGTTCATCATTGTGACTGACTCTTCACCTGTGCTGACATTTACATTCACTCTCTAATCGAAACCCTATTGCTAAAGAACTTTTTTTCCAATTCCTATACTCACCCTTCTTCCTAAAAGTACTGACTATCTTCCTAATGCTATAGACTATCCCTTTTTGACTGGATGTTCTCTTCTACATTCAATCATCCAAGTAAATGTGGGGCGAGCTTCAGAGGAGGAGACAACCAACAGACTATCTCATGCAACATCAAAGGGTTTTTTGGGTGTCCAGCATGCTGGGGCTCAGAGATCACTTGAATCGAGGAGATAGCCCTGAGAATAGCTTAAGTAGAGCTTATATACTTTCCCTGGAGAGGGTAGGGAGGGAATTTTATTGATGGGTCAGGGCGAGTGGGTGGTTTGCGTGCAACTGGGTGAGGGAGTACATTCTGCAGTTGCGCAGTTGGGGACAGAACATTCTGGGAACAAGATTTGGAAGCATTTCTCAAATTTCAACAGTGTTTTGTTAAGCAAACAGAAAAACTAGAAGTGACAAGTACCTATTTTATTAACCTTTAATTCCCCACTTCTTCTTCTGGCTACTTTTAATCATAAAAATGATCATTGGCGGGTGTCACATTCTATGTCTGCTAGTGGGGTATTACCATAAGTTTAACTCGTCCAATTTGAGCCTGGAGAAAAGACATTACACGGTTGAGCAAACAGGGTTTTATAGTTAGCAATAATATGAGGATTATTATTGGACCTGCCAGGTTGATAAAAACGTAGTTAACCAGGAGGAGTGTGTGAACCAAGACTCAAGCCACCATTTTTGGGCCTCTCTCTCTTGTTGATGCTCTTCAAGGTGTCTTTTAAATTTACTCATAGATTTTATTACAACTCCAGTATGGTCAGCATAAAAACAACATTCTTCCCTCAATGCATCACAAAGGCCCACTTCTCTAATAAAGAGGAGGTCCAACCCTCAACTGTTCTGTAAAACAACTTCAGAGAGAGAGGTTAAAGATTCATGAAAAGCTCTGATGGGGGTTTCTAATATCTTAGTTTTGCTCTATTGCTGCTTCTAATTGGGTCATTTGTTGTGTCCCATGGACAATGGCAGTGGCTCCTGTGCCCACCCGTGCAGCAACTCCTATTCATAATAGGATGGCTAAAGTGAGCGATACATGTTCCCAGTGGAACCGGTTGTATGACCCCCCCCATTTGATCTTCAAACGAACCTGCATCATGATAGAGCACTCTGGGAAACATCTGCACCATTTCAAAATTAATCCCATCTGTTGGCCATTTCATGAAAACATAAACAATGTTTAAGTATATAGAATTATGCTGTTGTAGGGACAGACAAGGCAAGGCAACTAAGATAGCACTGAAGACAGGGAAACAGTCTTATTTTGTTGCAACCGGATTCAGAGGGCATTGCTTCTGTTGTAATCAATTAATCCCCTGAAACTCAAGTTTAGGTAGTTTCAGAATTTTGTACCCAGCATATAAGGATGGGGCTCAGAAGTTTACAGTCTGCAGAAGTTCAAAAAAGCAGTATTTTTTTCTGATTTTTCCTCTGTTCTGGGCAAGTTAAATTTTCAAGGACACATGGGAGGGGGAGAGCTTTTTATTCCCTTTCTTATTTTCCCCCTGCCAGCTGTTACAACGGAGCCCATTTGGTAATTTCTTTATCTTAGAAATGTAGCCATTTCTGCGAAGCCCCAGCTGAAGGCCAGAGGCCTTGTTCACATATTTTGTGAAAAACAAGTTAAGGGTTGTCTAGCTTAGAAGTAATGAGTTTTTTAGCCAGTGGCCAAGTAGAACAGGGCAATACAAAAAGATAAAGTTTATCTACATTGAACTCTTTATAGAAACTCTATGCTGAAATTTCTAAATTCAGCCATGGTGAAGACTTCTGGAGAAGGACATTTAAGACTTTTCTGTGGGCCTGGTACAGAGGGGGAATACGGGGAAGGTGGGGCTGAGAGAAGCTCTGAGGATCTGAGAATGAGGAAAAAGAGAGAAGTAAAAGAATAATTGGAAAGGGGTTTGGGAATTTCCTAGCAACAAAACTTCAGCAGTAGAACAGGTAGAGCAGAGCAGAAAACGGGAGTGAGTATCCCAAAATCCTGTGAGGGACTTTAAATTTTAGTAACCTGTTTTCAGTGATGACAAAGCAACTTTAATGGCCATTTATATTACATCTTGGATAAGGGTCTGAGAGCTCTCCTCAGCTCGTTTGAGCTTTGGGTTAGCTGGAAAGAGGACCTGGTGGGACCCGGTGAGGGCACTGACAGGAGAAGAGAGGAATGAGTCGGTGGAGGGGTACCTCAGTACCTGCTACCTCACTAGTGGGCAATTGTCTGAGAACTGGTGGAGGTTTGGGTTTCTGATCTAGTAATTGGAGGGGAGAAATCAGGTTGCTGAGGTGGGAGTGACAGCAGAGAGTCTGGAGCAGAAGGCTGAAAATAAAAATCTATTGGAGAAGCATAGTTCAGGATGTGAGTGAAGGAGGGAAAAGGCTTCCACATAGGGGAATCTCCTTTCACCCTTTTGAGCACTTTCAGAAGTTAAAAAGGTCACGCAAAATTTGAGGATCTAGAGACCCCTCTGGGGGCCATCCTTTTTCTGTTTTCTACTTGGTAATATGGCCAATGCTGTGTACTGAATTTGATGAAGTATTGGGGTTCCATCAGGCAGCCCCTGTATGATCACATCTCCATGAAATACAGAAGAAGTCGGCTTTTCCCCCACACAGCCGTTACTGTTTGTGGCTTTGATAGTTTGCCGGGCAAACATAGTAATCTAGGCTAGCCAACCGCATCTGGCTCGCGTGTCCCTACATCCATAATGTTTGTTTCCATTATCTATGGTACGGAAGGGATTTAATGGTATTTTAGTGGGATTTTCTTCATCAGGGATATCCCAATAAAAAAGACCTATGGCCAGCTGACAAATGTCTGGGTGGAGATATTGCCACCAGGTCCCTAAGGGGGCTGTATGCGAGATAGATTATACTCTTTTCCAGTAGGATTTGTGATCAGCCATCGCTGCTTAACAGGCTGATGAGGGTTAGGACTACTTGTGGCCAAGGGGAGAGTATATAACCTTATCCACATGGCGAATACACAATTTGAAACTGTTACCAGTCTTTTATAGTTTCCAGAAAGATTCTGGACAAGGAGCAGGCTTGAGATGAGAGGCATGGATCCAGGAAGTGATTCTGTATACCTTTACCACTGTAGGTGTTATAAGTAGCACCTGGTATGGTCCTTTTCAGCAGGGTTCCAGGGATGACACCTGATGTCCTCTTACATACATGAAGTCTCTTATTTGATATGGATGTGGAATTCCCTGGTACACAGTTTGGTAGGCAGTGGCCAGCTATTTTCACAGGTATCACTGAGTTCTTTCAAGAGCTTTAAGTCTGTCAACCAAGAGGGTGTGAAATGGATCCTTAGGTCTTACAGTTGGGCTTAGGACCCTTACTGGACGAGGGCCACCATAGAGAATTTCTCAGGGGGTAAGGCTACTCAAAGAAACAGAAGGATTTTTTCTTGCATGAAACATTGCATAAGTCAGGAGCATAGTCCAATCTTCTATGCTGGTCTCTAAGCTTAATTTCGTTAAGGTCTCTTTAATTGTTCTATTCATTCTTTCTACTTGTCCTGAACTCTGGGGTCTATAAGCACAATATAACTTCCAATTAACCCCCAGGTTCCTGGCTAACCCCTGACTTACCTGGGCCATGAACATCGGTCCATTATCAGATCCTATTACCGGCTTAGCTTCCTCCAATGGTAGAGAGGCTTAGTCAGAAGCAGGGGAATCACTTAGAGTGTGTTGTGTGTTAGGGGACGAGGGCAGTGGATAAGGAGGGGAAGAAGAGTCCAGTAGAGTCAAATCTTGTGACTCAGGGAGAACAGAGGGCGGAGGAGGTGGAAGAGGTGAGGGTTTGAGAGATCATGGGGGAAGGAGTATGAGCAGAGGCATGGGCAAGGAAAGGCTTCACCCATGGAGGAGGAGATTTGCAGAGGTCGGCAAAGTTAAGATATATGGCTGTTGATCAGGATGGCTATGTGGCCCTGGCTGAAAGACAATATCTCTGACTTTTTAAATTAGTGGGAAGTAGAAAGATATTTCTAGGGGCCCTACGACTCCAAAATGGGCCATTCTGAGGCACAGAGAGTCTGCCAGGTCTAGCGTTTTACTAAAAAAAGAAAGATACTGAGCCCTTAAGCGGACTTTGGTTCAGTGATCAAGGGTCAGGGACAGAGGCATTGAAGTGCTCTGTCCCATAATGAAAGGTACACAAACAGTAAAAGCAAAGTCACATGACACAGATAAGACAAGACCATGAAGACAGGCAATGGAAGTCCAACACTGAGACCAGGAATGCGTAGCCGGCAAAACCCGATAGGATGGCAATACCTAATCTACAACAAAATATCACTGAGTCAATGAAGCAATTGTTCCTTGATTCTCCGAGTCCTCTGCGGGGTCGCCCATGGAGGTGCCCTATGTCTCTGTGACACGTCTCTCAGCCACCGTCGGAGAGACCCCAGGCTCTTCATCGCCAGCAATTTTGCCAAGCCCTAACATGACACCTGAAACCAGAAAGAGGCGCCTTACTTGCTCTGAGAGGAGCCCGTTGGGGGTCTCTCATCCGCCACTGCCAGAACTCGGTGGAACCTCAATATGTAAAGGTCAGGCGAGTGTCGGAGGAAGAGACTACCAAGAGACTGTCTCATGCAACAGCAAAGGGTTTTTTTTGGGTCCAGCTTGCTGGGGCTCACAGCTAACTTAAATAGATCAGAGAGCTCTGAGAACAGCTTATGCAGAGCTTACATACATTTCTTGGAGAGGGAAGGGAGGGAAGTTTACTGATGTGTAAGGGTGAGTGGACGGTTCGCGTGACACCGAGTGAGGCAGTACATTCTGCAGTTTGGCAGTTGGGAACAGTACATTCTAGAACAAGATTAGCAAACATTTCTCAAGATTTCAACAGTGTTTTGTTAAGCATACAGAAAAACAGGAAATTACAAGTACCTATTTTATTAACCTTTCACTACCGACTATCCCTTTTTGACTGGATGTTCCTTCTACATTAATTCATGCAAGGTACAAGGACCTATGCCATTGTATATCGATTTATCTGAGACATCTCTGCAGAACGTAATTCAATGCTGCGTATCCCAATCAAGGGCCCAATGCCCTTCTGGCCTTCAAATCATACTTAGATTTCTTTTTTCATACATATATTACACCTATATATTCTTATACACATAGCAAGTTCCCACTAACATTATTCATCCAGCACAATGATTTCTAACCCAAATCAAACATGTTTTTAACCATAATCATACACTGTTCCCTCAATCTAACTTTATAGAAGAGCAGGGAAAGAGTTGTTTTTACAATAAAGAAATGTAGGGAAACTTCCACCTGCTGAGAACCTCAAAGGCCCATGCAGAAATGATCCCTGGAGAAGATGTAGGCAGCTATGAAGGACCTGAGAGAGCAAAAGTCATCTTCCATGGCAAACAACCCGGTCAGGATAAAAGGTTGTGTCTGAATCAGATTCTCTTCTTAATGTAGAGAACATGGACCAAAACAGGCCTGTGTGGAGATCTATTCCTGGGTGCCTATGGTTGATATACCATTCTAACTTGTGAAAGTGTCACAGGAAGTAGGGGCAGCCTCAATCTCATGGGACCCTTGGAAGCAACAGTTAAGACAAAGTGGTTGCCAAGACAGGGACCTCATTCAGTTCAGGAAGGAAATGACCTCACCTCACTTCCTTGGTGATGGAACTTTCTGAACTTTGGATCCAGGAAGCCAGGCACACAGAGCCAGTCCCAGTCCCCATCCCTGTGGTCTCACTTATTTGAATTTACCAAGGACAGTCAGTCTTTCTTGGTACCTTCAGACGTGAGAAGAACAAATGCCAGGAAAGCTCGGAAGCGTTGCTTTTCTTGAGAAAGCAGTTAGTGGCTCACCGTTGGCTCCTGAGAAGTTCACAGAGTTTGCCAAGGAGACCAGATCTGAGACAGGACAGGCTATTTTGGGGGAACATATTATGGCCTACAAGTCAGAGGACACTCCGGATAGTCAAAGACCTACTTGGGGGAAGAAGGTGCCTTTGTGGGTGTGGTTGTGGGTTTGTGGTTTTGTCTCATTTTCTGAGAATAGGTAGGAATGTCAGTTTGTTTCATTGGAAGTGGACTGTTTCTAGTAAGTCGTTTAACATGGCGAGTGTTTCTCTGTCTGTGTATCTCACTGTGTCCGTGGTTGTAGACATTAGAAAAGAGAATTCATGAATGGATGTGTCTTGTCTAGTAGAATGCTTCTCAGCATTCATATTGCCCCATTTATGAATGGACTGTAGCTTGCCTTATTGATGTGCAACACCTGCTATCTTCCTAAGTTCCTGTTTTCTTCCTGAATTCCGGCCAATCTCAAGAATAGGCCTATGGTTTTGTGTCCAAGATATTTACAACCTCAAAGCTCTGTGACATAACAATGTACTGGATAGCTGTAGGGAATGGGGAGCATCTCAGAAAACTCAGATATCAGTGTGACCAGGAAAGTCTCAGTGGAGAAACCCTGCTTTGGGCCTTTTGCTTACCAATTGTTCTGTTGCCCTGAATGTCAGGAAGGTCTTTGCCTCTGGCCACCCCTTTTTGAAGCCTGAAGAAAACAGTTTTCAAATGGAAATGATTGGGCATACCTGTGGCTCTTTTCTTAAGTGCTTTGAAAAGGGATGTGTCTGAATCAGGCCCCTGGCCCTGTGTGTGGCTGTGACTTAGATTCTCAGCACCTGATGGATCTAAAGAAAGTTCCCATGTTTGCATCCAAATGAAAAATGGCCAAAAGAGCAGTCATTGGGATGAAGTCTCTTGACTTTCTCTGTAAGGTTCCTGAACTCCATCAAGTGAAAATAGGGATCCTTTGGGTCAAATGAGTTCTTCAAAACCTGCAGAGGCTAGCCCATAGGTGTTTGGTTTTATCATGACTAAAATTCACATAAAGAATCTAAACCCCACAGTCAGTAGGCCTCAAATTGGAGAATTGGAGCGGTATTAATGGCAGGCCTATTTGATCACTCCTGGTTCACAGGATGGGTGTCCAGGCCACCTTGACTTTAGGCAAATGAGGGTCAAAGGAGCTTATTTTGGACACTCTCTTGGTCTGCGCCCCTCATTTAAACATCCAGCCAAATTATGATGAGTGTCAATATGGAAGAAGATGAGGGCCATATGGGAGTGTTCTAGTTTTAATTGTGGTAATTTGTGTGGTAGTTGGAAGAGATGACTGGGATCACCTGGGCTTGAACTCTGGTGTGATTCCCCTTAAAGAATGAGTTCTGGATCTGACCTCAGAGAAGTATTGCCGTGAATTCTCTTGGGATTTTACTAGGCCACGCGTGAGAATCGCCTTTGGAAACTGAGATCTAGGCCCAGGATGGCTTTCCATGGAGCTCGGGGATTCTGAGCCAGGATATCACATGATTTACTTCTTGAAGACTTGGCAGCCCTAGTTGAGAGTCCAAACACATATGGACCTCACATTGTACACCACAATGTGTCTGGATTCATGTGACCTTTTTGCCAGTCTTTTGGAAGGCTTTTCTGTGAGTGTTCTCCAGAGCTTTCATTGAAATGAGCTTCCTCACCATTTAATGGTTCCTGAATTAATTGAAACCCACAGTGCCTCTAACTTCATTTTTAAAATATGACTAGATTAATACCATGAAATTTCTGAAATTCCCATGACCAGGTGGCACTGGATAAACTTTGGATTTCCTGTTGCTGATCATGAGTGTACCAAAGAGTGCCTTGATTGACTGGGTTTCGTGAAAATGGTGTAGAACAGAGATGCCAGTAATTTGGAGCCTGCTGAGTAGTGGGCGTAGAGAAGTGGACTGTAGGTGTGTAAATAAATATTTTTGGTAGGACCACCTGGATCTTCCATTGGCTTTGAAAGACTTGCGACTGACATGGTGCAGGCAGCAGACCTTTATATGTAAAGGCATCTTGTCATATGGAGAGGTTTCAGGGCAATGTTCAGAATCAGGATGCTATAGTCAAGGGGAAAGCTATGTAGGATAGAAGCCTGGTTCGTACATTCTCTTCGCGACCCTGACCAACCACACATGACAGAACTCCTCCAGCATTTTTATCCCAGTTGAACTCCTTGTATTTCGTGAAGCAAGTACCAAACTCCCAGTGCAGCAGTAAGAAACACCCTGGAAAGTGGAGGATCACCAAATGGCTTCACAGTCCACATGGGAGACACTTCAGCCCAGTGGCCTCAGTTTACCTACAAAGAGAGAATTCAGCACCGCTGCCTCATGATCATTGGAAAATAAGAAACCATGTTCTCCAGGTAACATAGATGCAGACCCAGATTTCATGGTGTCACTACAAACGAAGCTAAATCTCCTGACAATTACATATATTTCTTGTTCCCAACCTCAGAGGAAGTTTCTCAAGAAGTCTTTAGGCCAGCACAGCTCCATGTTTCTGGATTGTTTACCCTCTCCCTTACTTTTGGAAACTGTTCTACCACCTCCAGTGTTGTGAACTCCTGAGCATTTTCCATTCCACATAAATTCACAGATTTTCTAACTCCTCTCCTCTAATTGTGCCTTACTTTTAGCGATGGTTATGTCAAGGCATTGTTCTGGATGAGAGAGGGAAGATTTATGTGTATCACATTTTTGCATACACATTAGATTAATTTTCCTTTTTTCCATTTGAAATACTGAATCCCTGACACTAACCCATACCCTACTAGACTCTGACTACTAATCCTAATATCATGGAGAGAAAGAAACCTAACCGAATAGAAATACAGGCCTTTCATAGGAAGCATGGTGTATACTTCTATTTGCCTTCTGCATTATCAAGAGTATCTGTTTTAAATCTAGTCAACTTTTCATTGTAATATTTCTCCATGATTTTTTAAAATTATCACATATATAAATTCCTGTCTCCCTTTCTCTGTATCCTATTCAGCACATGTATTTTTTTATGCATATATATAATATCCTACCTGGTATCACACGGACATTCTTTTGAGCTCCCTGACTTTGGAATATAAAATTGTGAGAACAGATGACTCTCCCTAAATAATGATGGAACTGAAAATTCAACCTATGGGTGAGCTTCCTAGTGAAAAACACTATACATAAATCCATGTTCAGTAAAATGAATATTTTTGGATATGTGGATGAATTATATTTCATGATGAATTTCGATTGGCATATATATTGCTAAATATTAATGTGTGTGTGTGTGTGTGTGTGCATGTGTGTGTGTGTGTGTGTGTGTGTGTTTGTGTATTTTTTTTAAATCTGGAAAAAAAATATATATATATATATTTTTTTTTCTCCAGATTTTAAAAATTATGAAAAATATGTGTCTTATTATACACTCCCTAAATTCATTTATATTCATGTATGTGGGTTCAAAATCCAATCTTTACAAGATTATTTTCAGCAATATTTATATTCCTGTAATACATATTTGTTTCCTACTACTGAAAACTAAGTTCAGTAGGTGGTGCATACAAATCCTAATATTTCTACAGTACCTGACGCAGTTTAACATCAATGCAAGTAGATTGCTATGGGACATGATATGTATTTTGAAGTTCATTTTTATTCAACACTGGTATATTACTATTTTATCTGTTTATGGACATCATAGGATATATTTTTTCATCCACAACTTCACAAAATTATAGGCATTTGGTTCACATTCATTTACTTACTACTTAAGAACACATGTATTCCTCCATGTTTCTTTACTGGTCTTTTCACTAGACTTCTTTCTAAACACATTATTTTTGATTCCATAATCATTTTTGAAGCAATACTCACCCTTCACGATAAACCGTAACCCTAATATTACCATTACATATATAACTGGTTGGAATGATTGTATATATATCAATATAAGATTTCCAATATATTTTCAGATGCAAACTCAATCCATTATTTAAAGTTGGAACTAGTTATATACTTTATCACAATATGGTCTATTCATGCAACATCTCAATAATCATCAACACAAGGTACACCTATTTGTATAACCAGTAATAATTTATAAGTTTCCAGAATATTACTTCCCATAATGGTGGAAGAAATACTCATGTCACCTTATCTACATATACAATTTATCACGGTAGTATTCTGGACACAAAATGCAAAGGTCACACATATGATTGTACCAAAGCCTAAATGGAAAGTCACCATGGATTACTAAAAATATCGATGTCCAGGGTGCCTAATGCTCTCAAATGTCAATCCTATTGATTATTACATATTTGTTTCTTCCTAAGATTATATATTCAACCTCAAGCCTGTTGAAAATGTCTAATCCTATCACTCACTTTATACTTTGCCTGATTTCCTAATGTCTCTATTGATGTCTGCTTTCCTACATATTTTCCTCAGTTCATCATTGTGCCTGACTCTTCACATATGGTGTCATTTATATTCACTCTCTAACCAAAACCCTATTGCTAAAGAACATTTGGTCCAAATCCTAGACTCACTCTTCCTTCTAAACCTACTGACTATCTTCCTAATCCTACAGACTATCCCTTTTTGACTGGATGTTCTCTTCTACATTCAATCATCCGAGGTACACGGTCCTATGCCATTGTATATCGATTTATCTGAGACCTCGGTGCAGAACATAATTCAAGCTAAGTTTACCAATCAAGGGTTCTGTTGCCCTGAATGTCAGGAAGGTCTTTGCCTCAGGCCACCCCTTTGTGAAGCCTGAAGAAAAAATTTTCAAATGGAAATAAATGGACATCACCTGTGGCTCTGTGCTTAATTGCTTTGGAAAGGGATTTGTCTGAATCTGCCTCTTGGCCCTGTGTGAGGCTGTGGCTTAGATTCTCAGCACCTAATGGATCTAAAGAAAGATCCCATGTGTGCATTCAAAACCAAAATGGCAAAAAGAGCAGTCATTGTGGATGAAGATTCTTGCCTTTCTCTGTTAGGTTCCTGACCCCCTTCAAGTGAGAATAGGGATCCTCTTTGTCAAATGAATTCTTCAATGCTCTGCAGATATGCTTGGGTTTTCTCATGACTCCAAATCACATAAAAAATCTATACCTGACATTCAGTAAGCCTCAAATTATAGAAACAGAGCGGAATTAATGGCAGGCCTTTTTGATCACTCCTGGTTCACAGGAAGGGTGTCCAGGCCACCCTGACTTTAGGGAAATTAGAGGCAAGGGAGCTTATTCTGGAAACTGTCTTTGGTTGCGACCCTCATGAAAACTTCCATCCAGAACTTTTGATGAGGGTCTTTATGGACGAAGATGAGGGCCATGTGGGAGTTTTTTTGTTCTAATTGTGGTCATTTGTGTGGGGGTTGGAAGAGATGACTTGGTCCACCTGGGCTTGAACTCTGGTGTGATTTCCCTTAGAGCCTGAGTTCTGGAACGTACCTCATAGAAGTATTAAAATGAATTGTGTTGGTTTTTAGGAGGCCACGCATGAATGTCACCCTTTGAAACTGAGATCTAGGCCCAAGGTGGCTTTCCACAGAGCAATGGGAATCTCAGCCAGGAAATCACATGATTTTATTCTGAAAGACTTTGCAGCCATTGTTGGCCCTCGGAAGCAAGAAGGAGTGGCCATACTCATATCGATTAAAATCAACTTAAAACCTAAGTTAATCAAAAGTGATAAAGAAGGACACTATATACTGTTAAAAGGCACCATTAACCAACAAGACATAACAATTATCAATTTGTATGCATCAAACAATGGTGGTGCAAAGTCACAAAACAAACTCTCCTCAACTTCAAGAGTCATATAGGCTATAACACAATAATTACGGGTGACTTCAGCACACAACTCTCGCCATTGGACAGATCCTCTAGAGAAAATCTGAATTAAGAAACTATAGAACTTAATAGCACAATCAATAACCTAGACTTAACCAACATATATAGAATATATCAAACATCATAAAGTGGATACATGTTCTTCTCAGCAGCACATTGGTCCTACTCAAATATAGACCATATATTATGCCATATGGAAACTCTTAGTAAATATAAAAGTATGGAGATAATACCATGCACCATATCTGATCATAATGGAATGAAACTTGAAATTAATGATTGAAGAAGGAAGGAAAAATTCTACATCACATGGAAAATGAACAATATGTTACTGAATGATCAATGGGTTACAGAAGACATAAAGGAGGAGATAAAAAATTTCTTAGAGACAAATGACAATACAGACAAAACATACCGGATTCTATGGAAAACAATGAAAGCAGTTTTAAGAGGGAAATTCATTTCTTGGAATTCTTTCCTCAAAAAAAAAAAAAAGAAAAAAACAACAAATAAATGATCTCACACTACATCTCAAAAACCTAGAAAAAAGAAGCAAAACAACAAATGTAGTAGAAGACAAGAAATAATTAAAATTAGAGGAGAAATCAACAAAATTGAAACAAAAAATTGAAAAAATAAAAGTTGGTTCTTTGAAAATAAATTAAATCGACAGGGCCTTAGCCATGCTAATGAAGAGAAGTAGAGAGAGAACTCAAATTACTAACATATGGGATAAAAAAGGCAACATCACAACAGACACTACAGAAATTCAGATGATAATTAGAAAGTATTTTGAAACCCATATTCCAATAAAACAGAAGATAATGAAGATATTGATAAATTTCTTATGTCATATAATCTGCCAAGTTTGAGTCCGGAAGACTCACACAATTTAAATAGACCAATAACAAAGGAAGAAATAGAAGAAACCTTCAAAAGACTACCAACCAAAAAAAGCCCTGGACCAGATGGTTATACAGCAGAGTTCTACAAAACGTTCAAAGATGAATTAATACCAATACTTTTCAAGCTATTTCAAAAAATAGAAAAAGAAGGAGTTCTTCCAAATTCATTCTATGAGGCCAACATCACCCTGATCCCAAAACCAGACAAAGACACTTCAAAGAAAGAAAACTACAGACCAATATCTCTAATAAACTTGGATGCAAAAATTCTCAATAAAATCCTGGCAAATAAAAAACAAAAGCATATAAAAAAATTGTGCTTCATGATCAAGAGGGATTCATCCCAGGGATGCAAGGCTGGTTCAATATACGGAAATCAATAAATGTAATCCATCACATCAATAGACTTAAAGAGAAGAACCATATGATCATCTCGATAGATGCAAAAAAAGCATTCTACAAAGCACAGCATCCCTTTTTCTTTAAAACTCTATAAAACACTAGGAATAACAGGAACTTACCTCAACATGGTAATAGCTATATATGCTAAACCTCAGGCTAGCATCATCCTAAATGGAGAAAAACTGAAGGCATTCCCTCTAAAATTTGCAACAATACAGGGATGCCCTCTATCACCACTTCTATTTAATTTAGTTCTTGAAATACTATCCAGAGCAATGATACAGACAAAGGAAATTAAAGGCATAAAAATAGGAAAAGAAAAACTTAAATTATCGCTATTTGTGGATGACATGATAATATATTTAACAGACCCAAAAGGGTCTACAAAGAAACTGCTAGAGTTAATAAATGAATTCAGCAAATTGGCAGGATATAAAATCAACACGCATAAATCAAAGGCATTCCTGTATATCAGCAACAAAACTTCTGAAATGGAAATGAGGAAAACCACTCCATTTACAGTATACTCAAAGAAAATAAAAAACTTGGGAATCAACCTAACCAAAGAGGTGAAAGATTTATACAATGAAAACTACAGAACCCTAAAGAGAGAGATAGAAGAAGATGTTAGAGAATGGAAAAATATGCCCTGTACATGGATAGGCAGAAATGACATCATCAAAATGGCGATATTACCCAAAGTTCTCTACAGGTTTAATGCAATGCCAATCAAAAACCCAATGGCATTTCTTGTAGAAATAGATAAAGTAATCATGAATTTCATATGGAACAACAAAAGACCCAGAATAGCGAAAGCAATTCTAAGCAGGAAGTGTGAATCCAGAGTTCAAACTGTACTACAAAGCAATAGTAACAAAAACAGTGTGGTACTGGTATCAAAACAGGCAGATGGACCAATGGTACAGAATAGAGGACACAGAGACATATCCACAAAATTACAACTTTCTTATGTTTGAAAAGGGGCCTAAAAGCATGCAATGTAAGAAGGATAGCATCTTCAACAAATGGTGCAGGGACAATTGGAAATTCATATGCAACAAAATGAAACGGAATCCCTTTCTCTCACAATGCATAAAAGTTAACTCAAAATGGATCAAGGAGCCAGATATAAAATCAGAGACACTGCGTCTGATAGAAGAAAAAGTTGGCTACGATGTACATACTGTGGGGTTGGGCTCCAAATTCCTTAATAGGACACCCATAGCCCAAGAGTTCATAAAAAGAATAAACAAATGGGACTTACTTAATCTAAAAAAGTTTTTTTCTCAGCAAGAGAAACGATAAGAGAGTTAAATAGAGAGCCTACATCCTGGGAACAAATTTTTACCCCTTACACTTCAGATAGAGCCCTAATATCTAGAATATACAAAGAACTCAAAACAATTAAACAATGAGATAACAAATAACCCAATCAACAATGGGCCAAGGATCTTAACAGACACTTCACAGAGGAGGACATACAATCAATCAACAAGTACATGAAAAAATGCTCACCATCTGTAGCAGTCAGAGAAATGCAATCAAAACCACCCTAAGATACCATCTCACTCCAGTAAGATTGGCAGCCATTATGAAGTCGAACAACAATAAGTGTTGGTGAGGATGTGGGGTAAAGGGTACACTTGTACACTGCTTGTGGGCCTGCAAATTGGAGAGTCCAATATGGAAAGCAGTATGGAGATTCCTGGGAAAGCTGGGAATGGAACCACCATTTGACCGAGATATCGCCCTTCTCAGACTCTTCCCTGAGGATCTTAATAGAGAGCAGTATAAGGATACTGCCACATCGATGATCATAGCGGCACAATTCACAATAACTAGACTGTGGAACCAAACTAGATGCCCTTCAATAGATGAATGGATAATAAAAATGTGGCATCTATACACAATGGAGTATTACACAGCACTGAAAATGACAAAATCATAGAATTTGCAGGGAAATGAATGGCATTAGAATAGATAATGCTAAGCGAAGGTATCCAATCCTTAAAAAACAAATGCCAAATGTTTCCTTTTATATAGAGAGAGCAAATAAGAACAGAACAGTGAGGAAGAACATGAGAAAAATATTAAAACTAAACAGAGATGAGTGGGGAGAGAGAAAGGGAGAGAGAAGGAAAATTATATGGAAATGGTAGGAGACTACTCAATGTTACACAAAATTACATATAAGAGGTTGTGAGGCTAAAGAGGGGAAAACAAGGGAGAGAATTAAACAACAGCAGATGAGGTAGAGAGGGAAGATGGGAGGGGAGGGGGAATAGTAGGGGATAGGAACGGTAGCAGAATTCAACAATAACTAGTATGCTATTATGTAAAAACGTGAGTGTGTAACTGATGTGATTCTGCGATTTGTATTTGGGGTAAAAATGGGAGTTCATAACCCAATTAAGTCAAATGTATGAAAGATGATATATCATGAGCTTTATAATGTTTTGAACAACCAAAAAAAAAGAATTGAATTTCCAATATTTGAGTCATATAACAACTTTATTTTTTAATAAAATTGTCTTTTATTTGTTATCTTACTTGCTGGTATCTGCCTTTCAGTTTTAAAAAACTATGTGCTTTAGCCATTCATCCATGTAGTATGTAACAGAAAATTTTGAGTGTCTCCATATAACCAGATTGGCAAGGCATCAAGGTTTCCTTCACAAACAAGGTGAAAGCTTTGCCATTAGAAATTTAATATTCTGCAAAACAATTTTTTTAACTTTCCAATTAAATTTCCAAAAAAATTTAGAAAAAAAAAGAATCTAAACCCCACAGTAAGAAGGCCTCAAAGTGGAGAAGTGGAGCATTTACGGCAGGCCTATTTGATCACTGCTGGTTCACAGGAAGCGTGTCCAATCAACCCTGATGTTAGGCAAATGAGGGGCAAGGGAGCTTATTTTGGGCACTGGTTTGGATGTGCCCCTCATGGAAAACTCCATCCAGAGGTTATGATGTGTGTTTATATGGAAGAAGATGAGGGCCATGTGGGAGTGTTTTGGTTTTAATTGTCGTCATTTGTGTGGTAGTTGGAAGAGATGACTGGGTCCACCTGGGATTGAACTCTGGTGTGATTCCCCTTAGAGAATGAGATTTGGAACTAACTTCAGAGAAGTATTGCCATGAATGTTGTTGGGATTTCAGGAGGCCACGCATGAGAGTCGCCCTTGGAAACTGAGATCTTGGCCTAGAGAGGCTTTCCAGAGAGCACTGGGAATCTCAGCTAGGATATCACAGGTTTTATTCTGAAAGACCTGGCAGCCATCGTTGAGAGTCAAAACACACATGGACCTCACATTGGAGACCTCAATGGGCCTGGCTTCATGTAACAATTTGGCCACTCTTTGGGAAGCCTTGCCTGAGAGAGATCTCCAGATCCTTCATTAAAATGAGCTTCCTCAACATTTAATGGATCCTGAATGAATTGAAACCCACAGTACCAACAACTTCATCTGTGAAAAATAGTTAGATAAATACCATGAATTTTTAGAAATTCTCATGACCAGGTGGCACTGGAGAACCTTTGGATGTCCTGTTGCTGATCATGAGTATACCAGACAGTGCCTTGATTGACTAGGTATCATGAAAATGGTGTAGAACAGAGATGCCAGTAAGTTGGAGCCTGATATGTAGTGGGCCTAGAGCAGTGGTGTGCAGGTGTGTGATAAAACATCTGTGGTGGGGCCTGTGGATCTGCCATTGACTTTCAAATGCCTTGACACAGACACGGTGCAGCCAGCAGACCCTTCTATATGAAGGCATCTTGTTATATGGAGATTTTTCACGGCAATGTTTAGAATCAGGTTGCTATGGTCAAGGGGCAAGCTATGTGGGATAGAAGCCTAGTTGGTGCATTCTCATGCAGACACTGACCCACCACACGTGACAGAACTCCCTCCAGCACTGTGTCCCACTTGAACTCCTTGTATTTCGTGAAGCAAATACCAAACTCCCAGTGCAGCAGCAAGAAACACAATGAAAAGTCGAGGATGACCAAATGGCTTCACAGTCCACATGGGGTGACACTTAGCCCCCGTGGCCACAATTTAGCTACAAAGAGAGAATTTAGCACTGCTGCCTCATGTTCATTGGAAAATAAGAAACCATGTCCTCCTGGTCACATAGATGCAGACCTAGCTTTGATGGTCTCACTACATCGGAAGTTAAAGCTCCTGAAAACAACATATATTTCAAGTGCCCAAGCTCAGAGGCAATTTCTCAAGAAGTGTTTAGGCCAGCAGATCTCCATGTTTGTGGAGTGTTTACCATGTCACTTACTTTTGGAAACTGCTCTATCAACTTCAAGGTTGTGAACTCCTGAGCATTTTCCATTCTAAATATATATTCACAGATTTTCTAACTCTTCTCCTCTAATTCTGACTTACTTGGGGCAAAAAGAATGTAAAGTCAGTGTTCTGGATGAGAGAGGGAAGATTGTTTTGTAGCACATATTTGCATACACATTGGATTCATTTTCCAATTTTCTGTTTGAAATACTGAATCCCTGACACTAACCCATACCCTACTAAACTCTGACTACTAATCCTAATATAATGGAGAAAAATAACCCAAACAGAATAGAAATACAAGCATTTCAGAAGAAGCATGGTGTATAGTTGGAATTACCTTTTGCATGATATAAGGTAGGAGTTATAAATCTAGTCAATTATTTGTTGAAATAATATTCCATGTGTTTTTAAAGTTAAGAAAAATGTGAATTCCTGTCTCCCTTTCTCTGTAGCCTATTAAGCAAATGTATTTTTATATGCACAAATAGAATCCTACCTGGTTTCACATATACATTCTTGTGAGGTGGCTGACTTGGCAGATACAAATTGTGAGAAGAGATCACTCCTCCTAAACGCTGTTTTAACTGAAAATTCAACCCATGGGTGAGCTTCCTAGATGAACAACACTATACACATATTCATGTTCAGTAAAATGAATATTTTGGGATATGCGGATGAGTTATTTTTCATGATGAATTTCAATTGGCATATATATTGCTACATTATAATGTGTGTGTTTGTGTGTCTATATATACATTATATATATATATATTCTCCAGATTTACCAAAATATGAAATATATGTGTCTTCTTATACACCGCCTGAATTCATTCATATTCATATATGTGGATTTATAATCAACTTTTAAAAAGTTTATTCTCAGAAATATACATCCACTGAAATAAATATTTGTTTCCTAGTACTGAAAACTAACTTCAGGGAAGGGTGCTTACAAATCCTAATATTTCTACAGTAACTGACCAAGTTTAACATCAATGCAAGTAGATTCCTATTGGATATGATGTGTTTATTAAAGTTCATTTTAATCAAACCTGGTACGTTATTATTTCTTCAGTTTATAGACATCATAAATTGTATCCTTTCATTCACAAGTTCACAAATTTATAAACATTTGGTTCACTTTCAATCACTTCCTCCTTCAGAACACTTATATTTCTCCATGTTTCTTGACTGGTCTTTTCACTAGACTTCTTTCTAAACACATTATTTTCGATTCCATAATCATTTTTGAAGCAAAACTCACACACTATTTATGATAAACGGTAACCCGAATATAACCATTAGATATATAAGTGGTTGGAATGCATGTATGTATATCAATAAATGATTTCCTCTATTTTTTCAGATATCAATACAATCCATTATTTAAATTTGGAACCAGTCATATAATTTATTCACAGTATGGTCTATTAATGCATCATCTCTATATTCATCAACACAGGGTAAGCCGATTAGTATCCCCAGTACTAATTTATATCTTTTCAAAATATTTCCCCCAGAAATGGTGGAAGAAATACTCATGTCACCTGATCTTCATATACATATTATCACAGTAATATTCTGGACACAAAATGCGAAGGTCACCCTTATGATTGTACCAAAGCCTCAATGGAATGTGAACATGGATTACTAAATATATCCATGTCCAGGTTGCCTAATGCTCTCAAATGTCAATCTTATTGGTGACTACAAATTGGTTTCTTCTTAAGATTATGTATTCAACCTCAACCCTGTTGAAAATGTCTAATCCTATCACGTTATACTTTGCCTGATTTCCTAATGTCTCTATTGATGTCTGCTTTCCTACATATTTTCCTCAGTTCATCATTGTGCCTGACTCTTCACATATGGTGTCATTTATATTCACTCTCTAACCAAAACCCTATTGCTAAAGAACATTTGGTCCAAATCCTAGACTCACTCTTCCTTCTAAACCTACTGACTATCTTCCTAATCCTACACACAATCCCTTTTTGACTGGATGATCTCTTCTACATTTAATCATCTGAGGTACAGGGTCTTATGCCATTGTATATCAATTTAACTGAGACCTCAGTGCAAAACATAACTCAAGCTAAGGATCCCAATCAAGGGTCCAAATCCTTCTGGGCTTCAAATATTACCTAGATTTCTGTTTTCATACTTATGTTCTACCTCTATATTCTTATAAATGTCGCTGGTTCCCAATACCATTATTCATCCAGCAGAATGATTTCCAACCCAAATCGAACATGCTATTAATCCTAACCATACAATGTTCTCTCAATCTCACTTTACAGAAGAGCAGGGACAAAGTTGGTATTACAATACAGGAAGTTAGGAGATCTTCCAACTGCTGAGTACCTCAAAATCCATGCAGAAATGATCCCTGGAGAAGATGCAGGCAGCTATGAAGGACCTGAGAGAACAAAAGTCATATTCCATGGCAAAAAACATGGTCAGGATGAAAAGATGTGTCTGAGTCAGCCTCTCTATTCTTTATGTAGGGAAGATGGACCAAACCAGGCCTGTGTGGAGAGCTGTTCCCAGGTGACTATGGTTTCTATACCATTCTAACATGAGAAAGTATCACAGGAAGTAGGGCAGCCTCCATGTCAGGAGACAATAGGAAGAAACTGTTAGGACAATGTGGTGGCCAAGACAGTGACCTCATTCATTTTCTGAAGGTAGTGACTTCACCTCACTTCCTTGGTGATGGAGCTCTCTGAATTTTGTGATCCAGGAAGCAAGGCACCCTGAGCCAGTCCCAGTCCCAGTCGCAGTGGGCTCATTTCTTTGGATTTTCCAGGAACAGAGTCAGTCTTTCTTGGTACCTACTGATGTAAGGGTTGCCAAATACCAAGAAAGCTCTGAAGAGGGGTCTTTCCAGAGAGGATAGGAATTGGCTCACCACTGCGTCCTTACAACTTCACAGATTTGACCAAGGAGACCAGATCTGAGACAGAAAGGCCATTTCTGGGGAACATTGTATGTCCTACCAGTCAGAGGACATTCCAGATAGTCACAGACCTACTTGGAAGAAGGAGGTGCATTAGTGGGTGTTGGTTTGTGGTTGTGGTTTTTTCACATGATCTGAGAATAGGTAAAAAAGAAGGTTTGTTTGGTTTGGAGTGGACTGTTTCTAGTAAGTCATTTGACAAGGAGACTGTTTCTGTGTCTGTGTATCCCATTGTGTTTTTCTTTGTAGATATTAGAAAAGAAAATAGCTCATTGGGTGTGTCCTGTCTAGTAGAAAACTTCCCAGTATGCATCCTTCCCAATTAATGAATGGACTGAGGCTTGCCTCATCCATGGGCAACACCTGCTATCTACCTAAGTTCTCATTTTTTTCCTAAATTCTGGCCACTCTCAAGATTAGTATCATGTATTTTTGTACAAGATACGTACCACCTCCAAGCTCTGTGACATGGCCATGTACTGGATAGCTGAAGAGAATGGCGAGCATCTCAGAAAACTCACATATCAGAGTAACCAGGAAAGTCTCCTAGGAGAAACCCTGCTTGGGGGCTTTTGATTACCTATTGTTCTGTTGCTCTGAATGTCAGAAAGGTCTTTGCCTCAGGCCAAACCTTAGTGAAGCCTGAAGAAAAGAGTTTTCAAATGGAAATGAATGGGAATCACCTGTGGCTTTTTACTTTATTGCTTTGGAAAAAGATTTGTCTGAATCAGCCTCTTGGCCCTGTGTGAGCCTGTGGTTTAGATTTTCAGCACCTGATGGGTCTAGAGAAAGATCCCATGTGGGCATTCAAAACCAAAATGGAAAAAAGATCAGTCATTTTGGATGAAGCCTCTCGCCTTCCTCTGTAATATTTCTGACCTCCATCAAGTGAGAATAGGGATCATTTGTGTCAAATGAGTTCTTCAAAGCCCTGCAGAGGCTGGACAATAGGTGCTTGCGTTTTCTCATGACTCCAATTCACACAAAAAATCTGTACCCCACAGTCAGTAGGCCTCAAATTTGAGAAGTGGAGCAGTATTAACAGCAGTCCTATATGATCACTTCTGTTTCACAGGAATGTTGTCCAGGCCACCCTGACTTTAGGCAAATGAGGGGCAAGGGAGATTATTTTTGACACTGTCTTGGGCTGTGCCCCTCATGGAAACCTCCAGCTAGAGTTTATGATTAGTGTCTATATAAAAGAAGAAGAGGGCCCTGTGGGAGTGTTTTGGTTTTAATTGTCATCATTTGTGTGGCAATTGGAAGAGATGCCTGGGTCCACCTGGGCTTGAACTCTGTTGTGATTCCCCTTAGAGACTGAGTTGTGGAACTGAACTCAGAGAAGTATTGCCATGAATTGTGTTGGGATTTTTGGAGGCCACGCATGAGATTCGCCATTGGAAACTGAGATCTAGGCCCAGGGTGACTTTCCACAGAGCACTGGGAATCTCAGCCAGGATATCACAAGATTTTATTTTGAAAGATTGTCAGCCATAGTTGAGAGTCAAAACACACATGGAATTCACATTGTAGACCTCAATGGGCCTGGCTTCATGTGACCTTTTGCCCACTCTTTGGGAAGCCTTGCCTGTGAAAGTTCTCCAGAGCTTTCATTGAAATGAGATTCCTCACCTTTTAATGGTTCCTGTATAAATTAAATCCCACAGTGCCTCCAATTTCATTATTGAAAAATATCTAGATAAATACCATGAATTTTTTGAAATTACTATGACCAGGTTGCACTGGAGAACCTCTGAATGTCCTGTTCCTGATCATGATTGTACCAGACAGTGCCTTGATTGACTGGGTTTCATGAAAAAAGTGTAGAACATAGATGCCAGAAAGTTGGAGCCTGCAGACTAGTGGGCCTAGAGCAGAGGAGTGTAGGTGTGTGAAATAAACATTTGTGGTGGGGCCACGTGGATCTGCCATTGGCTTAGAAAGACTTGTGACTGACATGGTACAGCCAGCAGACCCTTCTATGTAAGGGCATCTTGTTATATGGAGAGGATTCCTGCCAAAGGTCAGAATCAGGTTGCTATTGTCAAGTTGAAAAGCTATGTGGGATTGAAGCCTCACTGGTGCATTTTACTAACCCACCACACGTGAGAGTACATCCTCCAGCACTGTGTCCCAGTAGAACTCCTTGTATTTCGTGAAGCCAATACCAAACTCACAGTGCAGCAGTAAAAAACACCACGAAAGTGGATAATGACCAAATGGCTCTACAGACAACACAGTTAGATACTTAGACCCCAGTGGCCAAAGTTTACCTACAAAGAGAGAATTCAGCACTGCTGCCTCATGTTCACTAGAAAACAAAAAACCATGTCATCCAGGTCACATAGATGGAGACCCAGAATTGATGGTCTCACTACAAAGGAAGCTAAAACTCCTGACAACAATATATATTTTAACTGCCCGACCTCAGAGGCAGTTTCTCAAAAAGTCATTGGGCCAGCAGAGCTCCATGTTTGTGGAGTGTTTACCCTCTCCCTTTTTGTAACCCGTTCTACCTCCTACAAGTTTTTGAACTCCTGAGCATTTTTCTTTCCACATATGTATTCACAGATTTTCTAACTTTTCTCCACTAATTGTGTCTTATTTGGGGCGAAGGTAATGTCAAAGCATTGTTCTGGATGAGAGTGGGAAGATTTTTGTGTAGCACATATTTGCATACACATTGGATTCATTTTCATATTTTCCATTTGAAATACTGAATCCCTGACACTAACCCATACCCTACTAGACTCTGACTACTAATCCAAATATGATGGAGAAAAAGAAACTTAACAGAATAGAAATACAGGCCTTTCATAGGAGGCATGGTGTATACTTGGACTTGCCTTCGGCTTTATCAATGGTATGTGTTATAAATATAGTCAACTTTTCATTGTAATACTTCTCCATGAGTTTTTAAAGTTAACACATATGTAAATTTCTGTCTCCCTTTCTCTGTAGCGTATACATCACATGTATTTTTTAATGCATCTTTAGAATTCTACCTGGTATCACATGTACATTCTTGTGAGCTTGCTTATTTTGGAAGAAACAAATTGTGAGAAGAGATCACTCCCTCTAAATACTGATGGAACTGGAAATTCAACCTATGGGTGAATTTCCTAGATGAACAATATTATGCATAAATAAATGTTAAGTAAAATGAATATTTTTGGATACGTGGATGATATCTATTTTATTATGATTTTCGAATGGCATATATATTGCTACATTTTAATGTCTGTGTATGTGAGTATCTATCTATCTATCTATCTATCTATCTATCTATCTATCTATCTATCTATATAGATATAGATATCTACTCTTTAGATTTTCCAAAATATGAAATATATGTGTCTTATTATACACTTTCTAAATTTACTCATGTGTGTGTATGTGGATTTATAATCAAATTTTCACAAAATAATTTTTAGAAATATTCATCCACCTTAAATACATATTTATTTCCTAGTACTGAAAACTAAATTCAGTGAATGGTGCATACAAATCGTAATATTTCCACAGTGACTGACCCAGTTTCACATCAATGCAAGTAGACACCTATGGGACCATGATGTGTATTTTGAAGTTCATTTTTATTCAACACTGATACATTACTATTTCTGCAGTTTATGGACATAATAGGATATATTCTTTCATCCACAATTTCACAAATTTATAGGCATTTAGTTCACTTTCAATCACTTCCTACTTCAGAACACATGTATTCCTCCATGTTTCTTGACTGTTCTTTTCATGAGATTCTTTCCAAACACATTATTTTTGATTTCCATAATCATTTTTGAAGCAAAACTCAGACACTCTTCATGATAAACCATAATGCTAATATTACCATTAGATGTATAACTGGTTAGAATGAATTTATGTATATCAATATAAGATTTCCTATATATTTTCAGATATCAATTCAATCCATTATTTAAAGTTTGAACCAGTTATATTATTTATTCACTGTATGGTCTATTAAGGCATCATCTCTATATTCATAGACCGATGGTATACCTATTTGTATCCCAAATACTAATTTATAAGTCTTTAAAATATTGCTTTAAGAATATTGGAAGAAATACTCTAGTCACCTGATATACATATACATTTCATCACAGTAATATTCCTGACACAAAATGCAACGGACACACTTATGATTGTACCAAAGCCTATATTGAAAGTGAGCATGTATTACTAACAACATCCATGTCCTGATTAACTAATGATCTCAAATATCATTCCTATTGGTGAGTACATATTTGTTTCTACCTAAGATTAAATATTGAAACTGAACCCTGTTAAAAATGTCTCATCCTATCACTCACTTTGTACTTTGCCTGATTTCCTAATGTCTCTATTGATATCTGATTTCCTACACATTTTCCCCAGTTCATCACTGTGACTGACTCTTGAAATATGCTGACATTTACATTCACTCTCTAACAAAACCCCTATATCTAAAGAACTTTTGGTCCAACTCCTAGACTCACTGAAATGGGTTCTTCAAAGCCCTGCAGAGGGTAGCCCATAGGTGCTTGGGTTTTCTCATGACCCCAATTCACATAAAGAATCTATGCCCCACAGAGAGTAGGCCTCAAATTGGAGAAGTAGAGCAGTATTAATGGCAGGCCTATTTGATCACACCTGATTCACAGGAAGGGTTTCCAGGCCACCCTGAATTTAGGCAAATAAGGGGCAAATGAGCTTATTTTGGACACTGTCTTAGGCTGCGCCCCTCATGGAAACCTCCAGCAAGAGGTTATGATGAGAGTTTATATTGAAGAAGATGAGGGCCATGTGGGAGTGTTTTGGTTTAATTGTGGTCATTTGTGTGGTAGTTGGAAGAGATGACTGGGTCCACATGGGCTTGAACTCTGGAGTGATTCCCCTTAGAGACTGAGTTCTGGAAATGAACTCAGAGAAGTATTGACATGAATTGTGTTGGGATTTTAGGAGGCCACACATGAGAGTTGCCCTTGGAGACTGAGATCTAGGCCCAGGATAGCTTTCCAAAGAGCACTGGGAATCTCAGCCAGGATATCACATGACTTTATTCAGAAAGACGTGGCAGCCATTGTTGAGAGTCAAAACACACATGGACCTCAATTGTAGACCTCAATGGGCCTGGCTTAATGTGACCTTTTGGCCACTCTTTGGGAAGCCTTGCCTCTGAGAGTTCTCCTGAGCTTTAATTGAAATAATCTTCCTCACCATTTCATGGTTCCTGAATAAATTGAAAGCCACAGTGCCTCCAACTTCATCATTGAAAATTGGCTATATAAATACCATGAATTTTTTAAATTCCCATGAACAGGTGGCACTGGAGAACCTTTGGATATCTGTTGCTGATCACGAGTGTACCAGACATTGCATTGATTGACTGGGTTTCATGAAAATGGTGAGAACAGAGATGCCAGAAAGTTGGAGCCCGCTGACTAGTGGGCCCAGAGCAGTGCTGGGCAGGTGTATGATAAAACATCTGTCGTGGGCACACGTGGTTCTGCCATTGGTTTCCGAATGACTTGTGAATGACATGGTGCAGCCAGAAGAACCTTACAAGTAAAGGGACCTTGTTATATGGAGAGGTTTCAGGGCAATGTTCAGAATCAGGTTGCTATGGACATGGGTGCAAGCTTTTTGGGATAGAAGCCTGGTTGGTGCATTCTCCTGCAGACCCTCATCCACTACACGTGAGAGTACTCCCTCTAGCACTGTGTCCCAGTTTTTCTCCTTGTATTACGTGAAGCCAATACCAAACTCCCAGTGCAGCAGTAAGAAACACCACGAAAAGTGGAGTATGACATAATGGCTTCACAGATCACATGGTTAGACACTTAGACCCCAGTGTCCTCAGTTTACTAACAAAGGGAAAATTCAGAACTTCTGCCTCATGTTCAATAGCATATAAGGAACCATGTCATCCAGGTCACATAGATGCCGACCCAGGTTTGATGGTCTCAATACAAAGGAAGCTAAAGCTCCTGACAACAACAAATTTTTCAAGGGCCCAAACAAAGAGGCAGTTTCTCAACAACTCATTAGGCCACCAGAGTTCCATGTTTGTGGAGTGTTTACCCTGTACCTTACTTTTGGAAATTCCACTACCACCTCCAAGGTTGTGAACTCCTGAGCATTTTCTTTTCCAGATATATATTCACGGACTTTCAAACTCTTCTCCACTAATTGTGTATTACTTGTGGCGAAGGAAATATCAAGGCATTGTTTTGGAGGACAGTGGGAAGATTTTTGTCTAGCAAATATTTGCATACACATTAGATTCATTTTCCTATTTTCCATTAGAAATACTGAATCCCTGTCACTAACCCATACCCTACTAGACTCTGACTACTAATCTTAATATGATGTAGAAAAAGAAACCTAACAGAATAGAAATACAGGCCGTTCATAGGAGGCATGGTGTATACGAGGACTTGCCTTCTGCTTTATCAAGTGAATGTGTTATAAATCTAGTCAACTTTTCATTGTAATACTTCTCCATGAGTTTTTAAAGTTAACACATATGTACATTTCTGTCTCCCTTTCTCTGTACCCTATTCATCTCATGAAATTTATTATGCATATTTAGTATCCTACCTGGTATCACACGTACATTCTTGTGAGCTTGCTGTTTTAGGAAGATACAAATTGTGAGAAGAGATCACTCCCCCTAAATACTGATGGAACTGAAAATTCAACATATGGGTGAATTTCCTAGATGAACAGCATTATACATAAATCCATGCTCAGTAAAAAGAATATTTTTTGGATATGAGGATGATATATATTTCATGATGAATTTTGATTGGCATACATATTACTACATTTTAATGTCTGTGTTTGTATCTATCTATATATATATATATATATATTTTCTCCAGATTATTCAAAATATGAAATATATGTGTCTTATTTACACTCACTAATTTAACTCATGTTTCTATATGTGGATTTATAATCAAATTTTCACAAAATTATTCTCAGAAATATTCATCCACATGAAATACATATTTATTTCCCAGTACTGAAAACTAACTTCGGTGAAAGGTGCTTACAAATCCTAATATTTGTACAGTAACTGACCCAGTTTAACATCAATGCAAGTAAAATCCTATGGGACATGATGTGTATTTTGAAGTTCATTTTTATTCAACACTGGTACATTACTATTTCTTCAGTTTATGGACATTATAAGATAATACTTTTCATCCACAAGTTAACAAATCTGTACGCATTTGGTTCACTTGCAATTACTTCCTGCTTCAGAATATATGTATTCCTCCATGTTTCTTGACTGTACTTTTCATGAGATTATTTCCAAACACATTATTTTCGATTTCCATAATCATTTTTGAAGCAAAACTCCCACACTCTTCATGATAAACCATAATGCTAAAATTACCATTAGATGTATAACTGGTTAGAATGAACTTATGTATATCAATATAAGATTTCCTATATATTTTCAGATATCAATTCAATCCATTATTTAAAGTTTGATCAAGTTATATTATTTATTTACAGTATTGTCTATTAAGGCATCATCTTTATAATCATAGGCACAGGGTACACGTACTTGTGTCCCCAATACTAATTTATAAGTCTTAAAATGTTGCTTTCAGAAATGTTTGAAGAAATACTGCAGTCACCTGATATACATTTACATTTCATCACAGTAATATTCCTGACAAAAAATGCAACGGACACCCTTATGATTGTACCAAAGCCTAAATTTAATGTGAGCATGTATTACTAACAACATCCATGTCCTGATTAACTAATGATCTCAAATATCATTCCTATTGGTGACTACATATTTGTTTCTTCCTAAGATTATATATTCAAACTCAACCCTGTTAAAAACGTCTTATCCTATTACTCACTTTGTACTTTCCCTGATTTCCTAATGTCTCTATTGATATCTGCTTTCCTACACATTTTCCCCAGTTCATCACTGTGACTGACTCTTCACATATGCTGACATTTGCATTCACTCTCTAACCAAAACCCTATATCTAAATAACTTTTGGAACTATCCCTTTTTGTCTGGAGGATCTCTTCCTCATTCAGTCATCCAAGGTACAAGGTCCTATGCCATTGTATAACTATTTATTTGAGACAACTTTGCGGAAATAATTCAAAGCTAAGTATCCCAATCAAGAGCCCAGTGTTCATCTGGGTTTCAAATCTTTCCTAGATTTCTGTATTCATACTTATATTACACCTATATATGCTTGTAAATATCGGAGGTCCCCAATACCATTATTCATCTCGCAGAATGATTCCTAACCCAAATTGAACATGTTATTAACCCTAACCATGCACTGTTCCCTCAATTTAACTTTACAAAGACCAGGGACAGAGTTGGTGTTATAATACAGGTAGGTAGGGGATCTTCCACCTGTTGAGAACCTCAAGTTCCATGCAGAAATAAACCCTGAAGAAGATGTAGGCAGCTATGAAGGACCTGAGAGAGCAACAGTAATCTTCCTTGGTAAAATACCTGGTCAGGATGAAGCGATATGTCTGAATAAGCCTCTCTTTTCTTAAAGTAGAGAAGATGGACCAAACCAGGTCTGTGTGGAGAGCTGTTAACATGTGCCTATGGTTGATATACCATTCTATCTTGTGAATGTGACACAGGAAGTAGGGGAAGCCTCTCTCTCGTGGGACCCTTGGAAGCAAATGTTAGGATAAAGTGGTTACCAAGGTAGTGACCTCATTCAGTTCCTGAAGGAAGTGACCTACCTCACTTCCTTGGTGATGGAACTCTCTGAACTTGGGATCCAGGAAGCCAGGCACTCAGAGCCAGTCCCAGTCCCAGTCCCAGTGGGTTCACTTGTTTATATTTACCAAGGACAGAGTCAGTCTTTTTGGTACATACAGATGTGTGGATGGCTAAATGCCAGGAAAGCTCTGAAGAGGGGCCTTTCCTGAGAAAGCAGGTAGTGACTCACTGATTGATGCTGAAAACTTTACAGTGTTGGTAAAGGAGACCTGATCTGAGACAGGACAGTCCATTTCGAGGGAGCAGAGTAAGGCCCATCAGTCTGAGGACACTCTGGATAGTCACAGACCTACTTGGGGGAAGGAGGTGCCTTTGTGGGTGTGGGTGTGAATTTGTGTTTTTTTATCATGTTCTGAGAATAGGTAGGAAAGGCAGTATGTTTGGTTTGGAGTGGACTGTTTTTAGTAAGTCATTTGACTTGGCGAGTGTTTCTATGTTTGTGTATCCCACTTTTTCCGTGGTTGTAGATATTAGAAAAGTGAATGCATCAATGGATGTGTCCTGTCTAGTAGAAAGCATCTCAGCACACATCCTTCCCAATTTATGAATGGACTGTGGCTTGCCTTATATGGACAACACCTACTTCTTTCCTTAGTTCCTGTTTTCTTCCTGAATTCTGGCCACTCTCCAGAATAGGCTCATGTTTTTTTGTCCAAGATATGGACCTCCGTCGAGTTCTGTGACATGGCCATGTACTGGATAGATGAAGGGAATTGGGAGCATCTCTGAAAACTCGGATATCAGTGTGACCAGTAAAGTCTCAGTAGAGAAACCCTGCTTTGTGCCTTTTGCTTACCTACTGTTCTGTTGACCTGAATGTCAGGAAGGTCTTTTCCTCAGGCCACCAGTTTGTGAAGCCTGAAGAAAAGTGCTTTCAATTGGAAATGAATGAGCATCACCTGTGGCTCTTCGCTTAATTGCTTTGGAAAGGGATGTGTCTGAATCATCCTTTCGGCTCTGAGAGAGGCTGTGGCTTTGATTTTCAGCACCTGATGGATCTAAAGAAAGATCCCATGTGTGCATCCAAAACCAAAATGGCAAAAAGATCAGTCATTGTGGATGAAGTCTCTTGCTTCCTCTGTTAGGTTCCTGACCTCCATCAAGTAAGTATAGGGATCCTTTGAGACAAATGAGTTCTTCAAAGCCCTGCAGCAGTGCTTGGGTTCTCACATGACTCCAAATCACATAAAGAATCTATACCTCACAGTCAGTAGGCTTCAAAATGAAGAAACAGAGCAGTATTACTGGCAGGCCTATTTGATCAATCCTGGTTTACAGGAAGGGTGTCCAGGAAACTCTGACTTTAGGAAAATGAGGGGCAAGGGAACTTATTTTGGACACTGTCTTGGGCTGCGCCCCTTATGGAAACCTCCAGCCAGAGGTTATGATGAATGTCTCCATGGAAGAATATGAGGGCCATGTGGGAGTGTTTTGGTTTTAATTGAACATATTGTTAACCCTAACCATACACTGTTCCCTCAATCTAAGTATTCAGAAAAGCAGGGACAGATTTGGTCTTACAATACAGGAATTCAGGGGATCTTCCATCTGCTGAAAACTTCAAAGTTCCATGCAGAAATGAATCCTGGAGAAGATGTAGGCAGCTATGAAGGATCTGAGAGAGCAAAAGGCATCTTCCATGGCAAACAGCCTGGTCAGGATGAAGGGTTGTGTCTGAATCAGATTCTCTCTTCTTAATGTAGAGGAGAGGCCTGTGTGGAGAGCTGTTCCCAGGTGACTATTGTTTCTTTACCATTCTAACTTGTGAAAGTGTCACAGGAAGTAGGGACATCCTCCATGTTATGAGACCTTAGGAAGCAAATGTTAGGACAAATTGGTTGCCAAGGCAGTGACCTCATTCAGTTACTAAAGGAAGTGACCTCACCTCACATCCTTGTTGATGGAACTCTCCAAATTTGGGTTCCAGGAATCTAGGCACCCAGGCCCAGTCCCAGCACCAGTTCCAGTGTTCTCACTTGTTTGGATTATCCAAGGACAGAGTCAGTCTTTTGTGGTACCTACTTATGTGAGAATGGCCAAATTCCAGAAAAATTCTGAAGAGGGGCCCTTCCGGAGAAAACAGGTAGAGGCTCACTGCTGGCTCCTGACAACTTCACAGAGTTGACCAAGGAGCCCAGATCTGAGACAGGACAGACCATTTCTGGGGAACATAGTATGGCCCTCCAGTCAGAGGACACTCTGGATAGTTCCAGACCCACTTGGGGGAAGGAGGTGCCTTTGTGGTTGTGGGTGTGGGTTTGTGGTTTTTTCTTTTGTTCTGAGAATAGTTAGGAAAGGGGGTGTGTTTGGTTTGGAGTGGACTGTTTCTAGTTAGTCCTTTGACAAGGCGAGTGTTTTTAGGTCTGTGTATCCCACTGTTTTCGTGGTTGTAGACATTAGAAAAGATAATGCCTCAATGGGTGTATCCTCTCAAGGAGAAAACTTCCCAGCATTCATCCGGCACAATTTATGAATGGAGTGTGGCTTGCCTTATCAATGGGCAACACCAACTATCTTCCTACGTTCCTGTTTTCTTCCTGAATTCTGGCCACTCTCCAGCATAGGCTCATGATTTTGTGTCAAATATATGTACCACTTCCAAGCTCTGTGACATGGCCATGTACTGGTAGCTGAAGGGAATGGCAAGCATCTCAGAAAACTCAGATATCAGTGTAGCCAGTAAAGTCTCAGTGGAGAAACCCTGCTTTGGGCCTTTTGATTACCTATTGTTATGTTGCCCTGAATATCAGGAAAGTCTTTGTCTCAGGCCACCCCTTTGTGAAGCCTGAAGAAAACAGTTTTCACATGGAAATGAATGGGCATTACCTTTGAGTTTACAATAAAACCTTCACAGATTTGGCTCTCATTAAGTTAAAAATACTTTTAGATTGTATCTCAGTGTAAAAAGTAACATGGAACTGTACATATCTTATTGATAACAAGTCCAATTATAGAACACAAATGATATACATAAATCTCCAACACTCCAACATGTTTTTCTTTTAAGCCTAGAATTACCATACAACCTTAGAACACCAGCTTGATACAATGGTCTTTGCAAGCTTCTACCTTACAGACTTGTATACCTGGAAGATATGAACACATTAACACCACAATTACATTGATGTTTTTGTATTAAACAAGTTTAGATTTTAAAGAAATAACATGGCACAATTTTATAAAAACAGTACTTGTTTTACCAGCTGTTTAATTTTTTAAGATTACTTGCTCAAAACTTACACATATAACCAAGTTACACACACCTTTTTTCATTATTTACTTAAACCCTTTTAATTACTTAATCATATAGACTCTCTTATCCAGAAACACGTTTTTCCTCTATTATATCTATATCTAGAACCTTTTAGTTTCTCTTTTCCATCTACTAAACTCGTTCTGTTCACATTTCAATACAATGCTTTTCAATTTCTGAATTTAAGCAGATTATTTTATAGACATCTACATTTTATTAGGGCCTTTTTGAAAACCTAGAAAACTTATTGGCCTAATTTTAAAGACATCTTTATTTTTATCTGTTTACCCAATTTGAATTAAAACATATGAATCACGTGAATCAAAGACATTTGGATACATTTTTAAATTTTTCATGAGCGCTCCTCATCTGTCAATTGTCATATCCCTGCATGATATATGGACATACACACATACAGACATACCAACATACAACACGTAACACAAATGTAACACATAACACAATAGTAAAGGCCTTGTAGCTTTTTTCAGGTGAAATCTCCATTGCAATGCTGAAAACTCCAGAGTCGATCAAAAATAGAACTGATCAGAAAACATTAACGCATCAGCAGAATCAAGATCATGAGCTCAAAAAAAAAAAATTACAGAATCTAAGAAAAGCAAGAGTCCTAAAAATGATGACTGGCCAGTAATTAGTAAATACCATATTATATACTTTTTTGGTTAGGTCTAGTTTGAGTTCAGGTAAAAAGACACATTTACTCTTTTTATCTGTCTCCTGCTGAGTGCTGCAGGCTTCTTTTATTTGCATATCAAAGTAAGTCCTGGCTGAGGTCTGGAAAACTGGAAAGACTGGAATTCTGAGAAGAAACCTCATGCCTAAGGCATTTATCTATAAGTCATAATTTCCAGGTTTGGATGTTGAAAATTTTGATGCAAGTTTAAGATGTAATTCTCAAAATTTTATTTCTTTAGATTTTTCTACACTAGAAAAACTTGCTCACACAAAACTGAAAATAGGATCATTTTTTGATAATATTAATGCCACCATCAGAAGAAGTTTCTATAGGATCATTAAGTCCCTTTCTTTGTTATGAAGTTTCTAATAGTATTAAGTTAAATTAAATTGGCTGAAAATTTTTTAAAAAGAACCACATGTTACCATGTGTATCCGAAATTAAGCTTTAAAAATTTCCAAGACTGTTGCTAATTAATGTCATTTCAATAAGCCAGACCAACGTTTTAATTTAGTACCATTTTTTAAAATCTTACACACTGATGGGAATAGATACCATATCATAATTTATTATCTCTTCCAAAGTTAATGCACTGATATATCTAGTGAAATTTTTTCAGGCTGTCTAGTTCAAAATTAAAACTCTTTATTTTTTTTTTACCCTAAGTATTTAAGTTTCCTAGCATGAACTACCTGAAATCAAACTAAACAATTGTTTAAACCCAACTTTTAACTGTAAGATAGTGCAATGCTTTAGAAACCCATTTAGATACCAGATGGTTAAAATAAAAAAATCATTTCTAGATACACATTCACCCTAGATCATCCCCAAGAAACAATCTATAATATCAACATATTAATGCATTCATTGTCCCTTTTGTTAAGTAAACAGAGGTGGAGAAATCCTTAAAGTGTACGTAAGGAATAAGGGAGTTCCCCACAGCAAAATGGATCTGGCAGCTGCTGGGCGTCCCTTAGCCTCACCATTTACTTACAGGATTAGTTCCTCTGGTTTGCTTTGACCCCAGGCACCAGGCATATTCTATGTCTCCCAACTTTGCAGTAGTCAGCTCCCAAAAATTTCATTCTCTGCTTCAGTTGTTTTGAGTGCTAGGCTTCCCCAAGAGGGCAGAGTGGGGTGTATTTAAAGTCCCCTCTGGGGTGTCAAAATTTATGACTGAAGGCTTGGTTCCCATCCCAAAGCCAATTAATGCCAATTTAATAATGAGGACAGGGTTTTGAGAAAAGTTTAAGCGAGATATCAAAGTTCTTAGACCCCAGACATTTCCCTCTGCAGTGGGCATGCTCAATCCAACTACGGGAAGAAAAGAAATCACTGCTTCCGTAATCTTGCTTAACAAAGGGGAGTAAAGTTCATCAAAGTTCTTTGAAGCACAGCTAAGAGAGGTGAAAAGGTGAGAACAGAAAAACTGGCGGTTCTATTGACTTTTGGTCCCTCACAGGAGAAGCATTAGTTTAAAATTTAGCTAAAGTAACTTCCACATATGTAAGGCAGGTTGGAACTCGGGACTCTGCATCGGACCAAACAATGCCATCACATTTAACAGAAACACAGATAAAATGACACACAAAGACCATCATGCAGCTCCCGTTTGTTCACAACCCCAAGATCTACAATCTTGTGACTCAGAGAGAATGGAGGGAAGAGGGGGAGGAGTAGAAGGTTTGAGTGATAGGATCCTGGGTGAAGGGGTCGGATTGGAGGCAGGGACCAGGAATGGCTTCAAGGACAGAGGCATGGAATGGCTTTGTCCCATAATGAGAGTTTCTCAAACAGAGACAAGGACAATACAAACGTGACACAAACATGTACACACAGTTAACATTTAACACGAGTTCAGAAGTAAAGATTAGAACCTAGTAACTGGCAAAACCTGATGGGTTAGACCACAAAGACAGACAGTGAATTCAACCTTAGAGAAAAAAGTAGTCAGCAAGATATGATGGGTTGCCAGCAGAGTCACCTAATGTGGGCTCATTCGTCCCTCCTCACCTAATGAGAGCACATCCGTCACTCCCCGAGTCCTCCAAGGCATCCCTTGCAAGGACATGGCCTGTGGCTTTAGGACACGTTTGTCCACCACTGACAGGGGGAACTTACGTTCTCCACTGGAAGCCACTCTGCCAACCCAAACCAAAAACGGAAAAATGGAACCTGAACAAAAAGCTCTGAGTGATCACAAGGAAAAATGAAAAGAAGCGCCTTACTTACCTCCAGAGGGGTCTGTTGGCGTGTCCTTGTCCTATGCTGCGTGATTCCCGGCCAACGCACCAAATGTAAGGGTCCGGTGAACGTCGGAGGAAGAGACCACCAAGAGAACGCGGCTCATGCAACAGAAAAAGGCGTTCATTGAGGATCCAATCCAGCATGCTGGGGCTACGTGCTCACTCAAGAAGGGAGAGCAGCCCAGAGCCCCGAGCAGGGGTTGAGCAGTGCTTAAGAACACTTTTTGGGGAGGGCGGGACTTTACATATATCACAGTCTCCTTTAAGAAATCAACATACACCACAGAAAAATCAAACAACAATTCCTAAACATGATTAGTTCATTCATTGGCAGGAACAGGTCAGGCGGGAGTGATAGGTGAGTTCTAAAGCGAGGTACACATTCAAACAGATTGGTTTAGGCCTTGCAATGCCTATGTGCCAGGCCACACAGGGTCCTAGGTTATTAAACAACCAGGCGGTCAGGGGGAATATTTACTGGGCAGTCCGGAATTGTACTACAAGCTACAGGAATTTCAGGTTTTGCATGTAGCATAGGAACTTAACAATACCTGGTCCTTTACATTTTAACTCAGGCCTTGCAGCTTAGAAACTTTACAAAACCCGGTCTTTTACACTTCAACTTTTACACTTTAATTTCAATTTATTTTACCCTTTCAGATCACTCCTGGTGCACAAGAAGGGTGTCCAAGCCACCCTGAATTTAGGCAAATGAGTGGAAAGGGAGCTTATTTGGGACACTGTCTTGGGCTGTGCCCCTCATGGAAACCTCCAGCCAGATGTTATGATGAGTGCCTTTATAGAAGAAGAGGAGGGCCATGTGAGAGTGTTTTGGTATTAATTGTGGTCATTTGTGTGACGGTTGGAAGAGATGACTGGGTCCACCTGGACTTGAATTCTTGTGTGATTCCCCTTAGAGACTGACTTCTGGAACTGAACTCAAAGAAGTATTGCCATGAATTGTGGTGATATTTTAAGAGGTCAAGCATGAGAGTCGCCCTTGGAAACTAAGATCAAGGCCGAGGGTGGCTTTCCACAGAGCACTGGGAATTTCAGCAAAGATATCCCATGATTTTATTCTTAAAGACTTGGTAGCCATAGTTGAGAGTCAAAACACACATGGACCTCACATTGTAGACCTCAATGGGCCTGGCTATATCTAACCTTTGGGCCACTCTTTGGGAAGCCTTGCCTATGAGAGTTCTCCAGAGTTTCATTGAAATGAGCTTCCTCAACATTTAATGGTTCTTGAAACCCACAGTGCATACAAACACAATAGAAATACAAGCAGTTCAGAAGAGGCATGGTGTATAGTTGGACTTGCCTTTTGCATTATGTAGGGTAGGTGTTATAAATCTAGTTAATTTTTAATTGAAATAGTTCTCCTTGTGTTTTTAAAGTTAATAAATATGTGAATTCCTGTATCCTTTTCTCTGTAGCCTATTCATCAAATGTATTTTTATATAAACATATTGAATCCTACCTGGTATCACATATACATTCTTGTGAGGTGGCTGACATGGCAGATACAAATTATGACAAGAGATCACTCCTCCTAAACGCTATTGGATCATAAAATTCAGCCTAAGGGTAACCTTTCTAGTTGAACAACATTATTCATAAATCCATGTTCAGTAAAATTAATATTTTTGGATCTGTGGACGATATATATTTCATCATGAATTTCAATTGGCATATATATTGCCACTTTATAATGTCTGTGTGTGTTTTGCTCTTTGCTTAATTGCTTTGGAAAGAGATGTGTTTGAATCAGCCTCTTGGGCCTGTGTGAGGCTGTGGCTTAGATTCTCAGCACCTGATGGATCTAAAGAAAGATCCCATGGGTGCATCCAAAACCAAAATGGCCAAAAGAGCAGTTATTGTGGATGAAGACTCTCACCTTCCTCTCTAATGGCCCTGACATCCATCAAGTGAAAATAGGGATCCTTTGGGTCAAATGAGTTCTTTAAAGCCCTGCAGAGTTTAGCCCATAGGTGCTTGGGTTTTCACATGAATCCAATTTACATAAAGAATCTAAACCCCACAGTCATTTGGCCTCAAATTGAAGAAGATAAGGGGCATGTGGGAGCATTTTGTTTTGAATTGTGGTAATTTGTTTGGCGCTTGGAACAGATGACTGGGTCCACCTGGGCTTGAACTCTGGTATGATTCTCCTTAGAGACTGAATTCTGGAAGTGACATCAGAGAAGTATTGTCATGAATTGTGTTTGGATTTTACTAGGCCATGCAACCTAGATCTCAGGTATTAATTGTGGTGCAGGGAGATCTAGGTGCAGGGTGGCTTTGCCCAAAGCACTGGGAATCTCAGCCTGGATATCACATGATTTTATTCTGAAATTCTTTAAAGCCACAGTTGAGAGTCAAAACACACATGGACCTCACATTGTAGACCTCAATGGGCCTGACTTCATGTGACCTTTTGGCCACTCTTTGGGAAGACTTGCCTGTGAGTGTTCTCAAGATCTTTCATTGAAATGAGCTTCTTCAACATTTAATGGTTCCTGAATGAATTGAAACCCACAGAGCCTCCAACTTTATCCTCAAAAAATGGCTTGATAAATACCATGAAACTTTTGAAATTCCCATGACCAGGTGGCACTGGAAAACTTTTGGATGTCCTGTTGCTGATCATGAGTGTATCTCACAGTGCCTTGACTGACTGGGTTTCATGAAAATTGTGTAGAACAGTGATGCCAGTATGTTGGAGCCTGTTCATTAGTGGGCCTAGAGCAGTGGTGTGAAGGTGTGTGATAAACCATATGTGTTGGGGCATGTGGATCTGCCATTGGCTTCCAATTGCCTTGTGACTGACAGGGTACAGCCAGCAGACCCTTTTATGTAAAGGCATCTTGTTATATGGATAGGTTTCTGGGCAATGTTCAGAATCAGGTTGCTATGGACAAAGGGGCAACCTATGTGGGACAGAATCCTGGTTGGTGCATTCTCATGCAGACCGTGTCCCTCCACACGTGACAGAACTCCCTCCAGCACTGTGTCCCAGTTGAACTCCTTGTATTTCATGAAGCAAATACCAAACTCCCAGTGCACCAGCAAGAAACACCACGAAAATTGGAGGATGACCAAATGGCTTCACAGTCAACCCGCGAAGACACTTACACCCCAGTGGCCATATTTTAACTACAAAAAGAGTATTCAGCACTGCTGTCTCATTTTCATTGGAAAATTAGAAACAATGTCCTTCAGGTCACATATTTGCACACCCAGATTTGATGGTCACACAACAAAGGAAGCTAAAGCTCCTGACAACAACATGTATTTTAAGAGCCCAACCTCAGAGAGTTTCTCAAGAAGTCTTTACACAAGCAGAGCTCAATGTTTGTGGAGTGTTTACCCTGTCCCTTACTTTTGGAAACTCCTCTACCACCTACAAGTTTGTGAACTCCTGAGCATTTTTTATTCCTGATATGTATTTACAGATTTTCTAACTTTTCTCCTCTAATTGTATCTTACTTGGAACTAAGGTAATGTCAAGGCAATCTTCTGGATGAGAGTGTGAACATTTTTGTGTAGCACATATTTGCATACCAATTAGAGTCATTTTCCATATTTCCATTCGAAATACTGAATCCTTGACACTAACGCATACCCTAATAGACTCTGACTACTACTCCTAATATGATGGAGAAAAATAACACAAACAGAATAGGAATACAAGCAGTTCAGAGGAATCATAGTGTATAGTTGGACTTGTTTTTTGCATGATTAATTGTAGGTGTTATAAATCTAGTCAATTTTTAATTGAAATAGTTCTCCATGTGTTTTTAATGTTAACAAATATGTGAATACCTATCTCCCTTTCTCTGTAGCCTATTCAGCACATGTATTTTTAAATGCACATATAGAACACTACCTGGTATCACACCTACATTTTGTGAGGTGGCTAATTTGGCAAATGCAATTTGTGAGAAGTGATCACTCCTGTTAAACTCTGTTGGAACTGAAAATTTAACCTAGGGGTGTGTTTCCTAGAAGAACAACATTATACATAAATACATGTTCTAAAAGAAATAATTTTGCATCTGTGGAGGATATATATTTCATGATAAATTTGATTGCTAATTTATTGTCTGTGTGTGTTTTTTTGTATATATATATATATATATATATATATATATATATATATATATACATACACTCTCCAGATTTTTCAAAATATGAAATATATGTGTCTTATATACACTCCCTAAATTCATTCATGTTCATGTATATGGATTTATAATCAACTTTTCACAAGATCATTCTCAGAAATATTCATCCACCTTAAATACATATTGTTTCCAGTACTGAAAACTAACTTCAGTTAATGTTGCATACAAATACTAATACTTCTACAGTAACTGACCCAGTTTAACATCAATGCAAGTACATTCCTATGTGACATGATGTGTATTTTGAAATTCATTTTAATTCAACACTGGTACATTACTATTTCTTCAATTTATGCACATCATAGGATATATATTTCATCCACAAGTTAGCAAAGTTATAGGCATTTGTTTCACTTTCAATCACTTCCTGCTTCAGAAGACATGGATTCTTCCAGGTTTCTTGACTGGTCTTATAATGAGACTTCTTTCGAAATATATTATTTTTGATTTCTTTTATCACTTTTGAAGCAAAACTGACACTCACTTCATGATAAACCGTAACTATAATATCACCATTAGATGTATAACTGGTTGGAATGAATGATTTTATAACAATATAGTATTTTTTATATATTCTCTTATATCAGTTTATTCCATTATTTAAAATGGAACCAGTTATATTATGTATTTACTATATTGTCTTTTCATGCATTATCTCTATATTCATAGACACAGTGTACACCTCTTAGTACCCCCATACTAATTTATTAGTCTTCTAAATATTGCTCACAGAAATTGTGGAAGAAATACTCATGTCACCTGATCTACATATGCATGTTATCATAGTAATATTCTGGACACAAAATGCAAAAGTCACACGTATGATTGTACCAAAGCCTAAATGGAAACTGAACATGGATTACTAAAAACATCCATATCCAGGTTGCCTAATGCTCTCAAATGTCAATCCTATTGGTGACCACATTTTTGTTTCTTCCTAAGATTATATATTCAACCTCAAAACTGTTGGAAATGTCTAGTTTTTTCACTCACTTTATACTTTGCCTGATTTCCTAATGTCTCTATTGATATCTACTTTCCTACATATTTTTTCCAGTTCAACATTGTGACTGACCCTTCACATGTGCTGACATTGACATTCACTCTCTAACCGAAACCCTATTGCTAATGAACTTTGGTCCAAATCCTATACTCTATCTTCTTCCGAAACATACTTCCGAAACATATCTTCCTGATCCTATCGACTATCCCTTTTTGAGTGGATGTACTCTACTACATTCAATCATCTGAGGTACAAGGTCCTATGCCATTGTATATTGATTTTTCTGAAACATGTATGCAGAACATAATTCAAAGCTACGTGTCCCAATCTATTGCCAAATGCACTTCTGAGCTTCAAATCTTACCTAGATTTCTGTTTTCATACTTTTATTTAACCACTATATTTCTATATATTGCAGGTTCCCAATAACCTTATTCATCCCGCAGAATGATTCCTAATCCAAATCGAAAGTGTTATTAACCCTAACCATACACTGTTGCCTCAATCTAACATTACAAAAGAGCAGGGACAGGGCTATTCTTTCAATTAGGGATGTAGGTGATCTTCCAACTGCTGAGAACCTCAAAGTTCGATGCAGAAATGATCCCTGGAGAAGATGTAGGCAGCTATGAAGGACCTGCATGAGCAAAAGCCATCTTCCATGGCAAACAACCTGGACAGGATGAAGGGATGTGTATGCATCAGACTCTCTCTTCTTAATGTAGAGAAGATGAACCTAACCAGGCCTGCGTGTAGAGCTGTTCCATGGTGTCTATTTTGATATACCATTCTAACTAGTCAAATTGTCACAGGAAGTAGGGGCACCCTCCAACTCATGGAACCATTGGAAGCAAGTGTTAGGACAAAGTTGTTGCCAAGGCAGTGACCTCATTCAGTTGCAAAGAAAGTGACATACCTCATTTCCTTGGTGATGGAACTCTCTGAAATTGGGATGCAAGAAGCCAGGCACCAAGAGCCAGTCCCAGTCCCAGTCCCAGTGGGCTCACTTGTTTGGATTTACCAAGTACAGAGTCAGACCTTCTTGGTACCTACTGATGTGAGGATGGCCAAATGCCAGTAGAGCTCTGAAGAGGGGCCTTTCTTGAGACAGCAGGTTGTGGCTAACAGCAGGCTCCTCGCAGAATAACAGAGTTGGCCAAGGAGACAAGATCTGAGACCAGACAGGCCATTTCGAGTGGAACATAGTATGACCCACCAGTCAGAGGACACTCCAGATAGTTATAGACCTATTTTTGGGAAGGAGGTGCCTTTTTGGTTGTAGGTGTGAGTTTGCGGTTTTGTTTCATGTTCTGAGAATAGGTAGGAAAGGTGGTTGGTTTGGTTTGGAGTCGACTGTTTCTAGTAAGTCTATAGACAAGGCGAGTGTTTCTATGTCTGTGTAGCCACTGTGTCCGTGGTTTTAGACATTAGAAACGAGAATGCATCAATGGAGGTGTCCTGTCTAGTAGAAAGCTTCACAGCATTCATCCTGCACAATTGATTAATGGACTGTTGCTTGCCTTATGGATGGGAAACACCTACTAACTTCCTAAGTTGCTGTTTTCTTCCTGAATTCTGGCCACTCTCCAGAATAGTATCATGGTTTACTGTCCAAGATATGTACCACCTCCAAATTCTGTGACATGGCCATGTCCTTGATAGCTGAAGGGAATGGGAACATCTCAGAAAACTCAGATATCAGTGTGACCAGTAAAGTCTCAGTGGAGAAACCCTGCTTGGCTCCATTTGCTTATCTATGTTTCTGTTGCCTTGAATGTCAGGAAGGTCTTTGCCTCAGGCCACCCCTTTGTGAAGCGTGAAGAAACAGTTTTCAAATGGAAATGAATGGGCATCACCTGTGGCTCTTTGCTTAATTGCTCTGGAAAGGGATGTGTCTTAGTCAGACACTAGGCCCTGTTTGAGGCTGTGGCTAAGATTCTCAGCTCCTGATAGATCTAAAGAAGATCCCATGTGTGCATCCAAAACCAAATGGCAAAAAATCTGTCATTGTGGATGAAGTCTCTTGCCTTCTTCTGTTTGGTTCCTGACCTCCATCAAGTGAGAATAGGGATCCTTTGGATCAAATGAGTTCTTCAAAGTCCTGCAGAACTGCTTGGGTTGTCTCATGATGCCAAATCACATAAAGAATCTATACCTGACAGTAAGTAGGCCTCAAATTGGAGAAGCAGAGCAGTATTTATGGCAGGCCTAGAGCAGTTGTGTGCAGGTGTGTGACAATACATCTGTGGTGGGGTCATGTGGATCTTACATTGGCTTCCAAATGGCTTGTGACTGACATGGTGCAGCCAGCAAAACTTTGTATGTAAAGGCATCATGTTACATGGAGAGTTTTCAGGGCAATGTTCAGAATCAAGTTCCTATGGTAAAGGGGGCAAGCAATGGGGGATAGAAGCCTGGTTGGTGCATTCTCCTGCAGACCCTGACACACCATACATTACAGGACTCCCTCCAGCATTGTGTCCCAGTTTAACTCCTTGTATGTCATGAACCAAATACAAAACACCCACTGCAGCAGCAAGAAACACCACGAAAAGTGGAGGATGACCAAATGATTTCAAAGTCCAGACGGGGAGACACTTATCCCCCATTGGCCACAGTTTAGTTACAAAGAGTGAATTCAGCACTGCTGCCTCATGTTCATTGGACAATAAGAATTCATGTCCTCCAGGTCACAAAAATGCAGACCCAAGTTTGATGGTCTCACTACAAAGGAAGCTAAAGCTTCTGAAAACAACATATATTTCAAGTACCCAACCTCATTGTCAGTATCTCCAGAAGTGTTTAGGCCAGCAGAGATCCATGTTTGTGGAGTTTTACCCTGTCCCTAAGGTTTGGAAACGTCTCTTCCACCTCAAAGGTTGTGAACTACTGAGCATTTTCCATTCTACGTATGTATTCACAGATTTTCTAACTCTTCTCCTCTAATTGTTTCTTACATGGGGCGTGGTTATTTCAAGCCATTGTTCTGAATGAGAGTGGGAATTTTTTTGTGTGTAGCACGTATTTGCATACACATTGGATTCATTTTCCAATTTTCCATTCGAAATACTGAATCCCTGACACGAACCCATACCCTACTAGACTCTGACTACTAATTCTAATATGATGCAGAAAAGTAACACAAACAGAATTGAAATACAAGCAGTTCAGAGGAGGCATGGTGTATTATTGATCTTGCCTTTTGCATGATAAATGTCAGGTGTTATAAATCCAGTCTATTTTTAATTGAAATAGATCTCCATGTGTTTTTAAAGTTAACAAATATGTGAATTCCTGTCTCCCTTTGTCTGTAGCCTATTCAGCACATGTATTTTTATATGCACATATCAAATCCTACCTGGTGTCACACCTACATTCTTGTGAGGTGACTGACTTGGGAGATACAATTTGTGAGAAGACATCACTCCTCCTAAACGCTGTTGGAACTGATAATTCAAATAATGGGTGAGCTTCCTAGTAGAAAAACATTATACATAAATCCCTGTTAAGAAAATTGAATATTTTTGGATCTGTGATTGATGTATATTTCATAGTGAATTTAGATTTGCATATATGTTGCTACATTTTAATATCTGTATGTGTCTGTGTGTGTATACACACACACACACACACACACACACTCTCTCTCCAGATTTTTCAAAATATGAAATATATGTATCTTATTTACACTCCTTAAATTCATTTATGTTCAAGTATGTGGATTTATAATCAACTTTTCACAAGATTTTTCTCAGAAATATTTATCCACCTGAAATACATATTTGTTTCCTAGTACTGAAAACTAACTTCAGTGAATGGTACATACAAATCCTGTTGATAGCCACAGCCAAGGGTCTCCAGTAAATACCATATGTACTACTGCACAACCTAAGGCAGGCATGGTCCCTAAGCCACATGCTCGTTGTTTAAACAGAGAGGGGGAGATGTTGAGAGCCACAGCCAAAGGGGCCCCAGGAAACCTCCAGCTGCCAGCAAACTTCCAGCTGCCGGCTGATGATTGGCTCCACAGCGGCCCGAGCAACATCTAGCTGATTGGCTCCTCTGCGGTGATGCTCATTGCAGATGCTCATTGAGCTGTTTCCCCGCCCTTTCAGACTGCCAGTGGATGATTGGATGACAGGGGCCCCAGCAACATCTAGCTGATTGGCTCCTCTGTGGTGATGCTCAATGGGATGTTTCCCTGCCCTTTCAGACAACGGAGCTGCTCATTGGTGGACTTTTTTGTCTCCGCCCATGTGACCCAGCCAATCGGCCTCAAAAGGAGGAGGCTTGTGGTTGAGGGAGAGGCTTGTGGGAAGACTGTGGTGGCAGTTGGGCTCTGAGGGTTTTTCCTGAGAAGCTGTTTTGTTTGGCTTGTGTGGTTCTAAAAATAAAGTTTGTTTCTTTTGACAATTGGCTCCTGAATTGTGCCCAGCCAGACTGATGATAATCATGTAAAATGTTGATTTAAATCGCATACATGAACTTGAATGAATTTAGGGAGTGTATAATGAGACACATATATTTCATATTTTGGAAAATCTGGAAAATCTGGTATATATATATATATATATATATATATATATATATATATATATATATATATACACACACACACACAACAATAAAATGTAGCAATATATATGCCAATCGAAATTTATCATGAAATATATATCATCCACATATCTAAAAATATTCATTTTACTGAACATGGATTTATGTATGATGTTGTTCACTAGGAAGCTCACCCATAGTTTGAATTTTCAGTTCCATCAGTATTTAGGGGAAGTGATCTATTCTCATAATTTGTATATTCCAAAGTTAGTGAGATCACAAGAATTTACGTGTGTTACCAGGTAGGAGTCTATATATGCATAAAAATATACATGTTCTAAAGAGGCTACAGAGCAAAGGAGACAGGAATTTACATATGTGTTAACTTTGAAAACTCATGGAGAAATATTACAATGAAAAGTTGACTAGATTTATAACACATATCCTTGATAAAGGAGAAGGAAAATCCAAGTATACACCATGCCTCCTACAAAAGGCCTGTATTTCTATTCTGTTAGGTTTCTTTTTCTCCATCATTTTAGGATAGTAGTCAGAGTCTAGTAGGGTATGGGTTAGTGTCAGAAATTCAGTATTGCAAATGGAAAATAGGATAATGTATCCAATGTGTATGCAAATATGTGCTACACAATAATCTTCCCACTCTCACCTAGAACAATGCCTTGACATTACCTTTGCCCCAAGTGAGACACAATTAGAGAAGAAGTGTTAGAAAATCTGTGAATACATATATGGAATGGAAAATTCTCAGGAGTTCTCAACCTGGGAGCAGGTAGAGGAGTTTCCAGAAGTAAGGGATTGGGTAAACACTCCACAACCATGGAGCTCTGCTGGAAAAAAGACTTCTGGAGAATCTGCCTCTGAGGTGTGGCACTTGAAATATATATTGTTGTCAGGAGCTTTGTCTTCATTTGTAGTGAAACCATCAAAGCTGGGTCTGAATCTATGTGACCTGGAGAACATGGTTTCTTATTTTCCAATGAACCTGAGGCAACAGTGCTGAATTCTCTCTTTGTAGGTAAACAGAGGCCAGTGGGCCAAAGTGTCTAACCATGTGGACTGTGAAGCCATTTAGTCATCCTCCAATTTTCATGGTGTTTCTTGGTGCTGAACTGGGAGTTTGGTATTTGCTTCAAGAAATACAAGGAGTTCAACTGGGACACAGTGTTGGAGGGAGTTCTGTGACATGTGCTGGGTCAGAGTCTCCAGGAGAACGCACTAACCCGGCTTCTATCCCACATAGCTTGCCCCCTTGACCATAGCTACCTGATTCTGAACATTTCCCTGAAACCTCTCCATATAACAAGATGCCTTTGCATATAAGGGTCTGCTGGGTGCACCATGTTAGCTAAAAGCCATTTGGAAGTCAATGGCAGATCCACATGGCACCACCATAAATATTTTATCACACACCTGCACACCACAACTCTGGGCCAACTACTCTGCAGTCTCCATCTAACCGGCATCTCTGTTCTACACCACTTTCATTATACCCAATCAATCAAGGCACTGTCTGGTACACTAATGATCAGCAACAGGACATCAAAGGTTCTCCAGTGCCACCTCATCATGCGAATTTCAAAAATTTCATGGTATTTATCTAGCCATTTTACAAGGATGAAGTTGGAGGCATTGTGGGTTTCAATTCTTTCAGGAATCATTCAATGTTGAGGAAGCTCATTTCAATGAAAGTTCTGGAGAACTCTCACAGGCAAGGCTTTCCAAAGAGTGGCCAAATAGTCACATGAAGCCAGGCCAATTGAGGTCTACAATGTGAGGTCCATGTGTGTTTTGACTCTCAACTATGTCTGGCAAGTATTTCAAAATAACATCATATGATATTCTGTCTGAGATTCCCAGTGCTCTGTGGAAAGCCACCCCGGGCCTAGATCTCAGTTTCAAAGGGCGACTTTCATGGGTGGCCGCCTAAAATCCCAACACAAATCATGGCAATACTTCTCTGAGGTCAGTTCCAGAACTCAGTCTCTAAGAGGAATCACACCAGAGTTCAAGCCCTGGTGGACCCAGTCATCTTTTCCGACTGCCACATAAATGACCACAATGAAAACCAAAACACTCCCAAATGGCCCTCATCTTCTTCCATATAGACACTCATCATAACCTCTGGCTTGACGTTTCCTTGAGGGGCACAGCCCAAGACAGTGTCCAAAATAATCTCCCTTTCCTCTCATTTGCCTAAAGTCAGGGTGGCCTGGACACCCATTCTGTGAACCATGAGTGATCAAATAACCCTGACTTTAATACTGCTCTGCTTCTCCAATTTGAGGCCTAATGTCTGTGGAGTATAGATTCTTGATGTGAATTGGAGTAATGAAAAAACCCAATAACCCATTGGCTACACTCTGCAGGGTTTTGAAGAACTCATTTGACCCAATAAATCCCTATTCTCATTTTATGGAGGTCAGCAACCTTACAGAGGAAAGTGAGAGACTTCATCCTCAATGACTGCTTTTTGGGCCATTTTGGTTTTTGATGTGCCTTCTGGAATGTTACATATTTTTTTTTTGGTTTTAGTGCCTTCTGGAATATTACATAATTTTTTTCTTTAGACATTATTGCCAGAGTTCCTATCTTCATCCCAGTGCAGGTGAAATCAAAGATAATACCAATCTACAGCTTCTGCAATAGCCATCCCTGTACTGCTTGCAGAACTTGCCTGGACACATTGTGAACTCACCTAAATGCATTGTGAACTATCTGTTGGTGCAGCGACTTGTGGTAGTGTTGGGGTATATTTGCTGATGATGTCATCGGTGGTACAATTTTTCCAAAAGGAGCCATCAATTGGCTTGGTGTATCTTCATCCCTTCTGCGTGTCATGATCGTCCAGCTAAAATTTGGGGGGCCAACAGAGGTGAGGCAAAGAACCTCACCCACCCCCGCTGGTACAAAGACCTCTCCACAGGTGTGGCTCTATACTGGTCGGGTAGTCAGTGACGGGTAAGATCCAATTGCAGTGGTACCAACTTAACGGGTAAAGACCATATGTACTATTGGACAACCTAAGGCAGGCACGGTCCCTAAGCCACATGCGTGTTGTTTAAAAAGAGAGGTGAAGATGTTGAGAGCCACAGCCGAAGGGGCCCCAGCAAAATTCCTGCTGCCAGCAAACTTCCAAATGCCGGCTGATGATTGGCTCACAGCGGCCCCAGCAACACCTAGCTGATTGGCTCCTCTGCGGTGATGCTCAATGGGCTGTTTCCCTGCCCTTTCAGACCACAAAACTGCTCATTGGGGGACTTTTTTTGACTCCACCCACATGACCCAGCCAATCGCCCTCAAGAGCAGGAGTATTGTGGGAGGCGGAGAGAGCCTCCTGTGGGAGGGAGAGGTTTTGGGAAGCCAGTGGTGGCAGTTGGGGCTCTGAAGGTTTTTTTTGAGAGGCTGTTTTGTTTGGCATGTGTGGTTCTAAAAATAAAGTTAGTTTCTTTTGACAAGTGGCTGCTGATTGTGCCCAGCAAGACTGCGGCATTATCCTAATATTTCTACAATAACTGACCCAGTTTAACATCAATGCAAGTAGATTCCTGTGGGAGAGGACATGATGTGTATTTTGACGTTCATTTTTATGTAACAGTGGTACATTACTATTTCTTCAGTTTACGCACATCATAGTATATATATTTGATCCACAAGTTCACAAATTTATAGGCATTTGTTTCACTTTCAATCACTTTCTGCTTCAAAACACATGTATTCCTCCAGGTTTCTTGACTGGTCTTTTCATGAGACTTCTTCCCAAACACATTATTTCCGATTTCCATAATCACTTTTGAAGCAAAAGTCACACATTCTTCATGAAAAACCATAATGCTGATATAACCATTATATATATTACTGGTTGGAATGAAGGATTGTATATCAATGTAAGATTTTCTGTATATTTTCAGATATCAATTCAATCCATTATTTAAAGTTAAAACCAGTTATAATATTTCTTTACAGTATGGTCTATTCATGCATTATCTCTATAATTATAGACACAGTGTACACCATTTTTACCTCCAAAAATAATTGATACGTCTTCAAAATATTGCTCCCAGAAATGGTGGAAGAAATACTCATGTCACCTGATCTACATATACATTTTACCACAGTAATATTCTGCACACAGAAAGAAGAGGTCAAACTTATGTTTGTACCAAAGCCTAAATGAAAAGTGAGCATGGATTACGGAAAACATCCATGTCCATATTGCCTAATGCTCTCAAAAGTTCATCCTATTGGTGACTACATGTTTGTTTCTTCCTAAGATTATATATTCAAACTCAACCCTGTTGAAAATGTATAATTCTATCACTCACTTTATACTTTGCCTGATATCCTAATGTCAATTGATATCTGCATTCCTACTTTTTTCCCCAGTTCATCCTTTTGACAGACTCTCCACATGTGCTGACAATTACATTCACTCTCTATCCGAAACCCTATTGCTAAAGATCTTTTCATCCAAATCTTATACTCACTCTTCTTTCAAAACCTACCAACAATCTTACTAATCCTACAAATTATTTCTTTTTGACTGGATGTTCTCTTCAACATTCAATCAACCAAGGTACAAGTAATTATGCCATTGTATATTGATTTATCTGAGACATCTGTGCAGAATATAATTCAAAGCTAAGAATCCCAGCCAAGGGTCCAATTCAATTCTGGGCTTCAAATATTACCTAGATGTCTGTTTTCATACTTATATTTCACTTATATTCTTATAAATATCGCACGTTCCCAATACCATAATTCATCCCGCAGAATGATTCCTAACCCAAATGGAACATGTTATTAACCCTGACCATACACTGTTCTCTCAATCTAACTTTACTGAAGAGCAGGGACAGAGTTGGTCTTTCAATACAGAAATTAGGGGATCTTCCACTTGCTGAGAACCTCCAAGGTCATTAAAGAAATGATCCCTGGATTAAATGTAGGCAGCTATGAATGACGTCAGAGAGCAAAAGTCATCTTCCATGACAAACAACCTGGATAGCATGAAGGGATGTGTCTGAATCAACATTTCTTTTCTTAATGTATAGAAGATGGACCAAACCAGGCCTATCTGGAGAGCTTTTTTTGGGTGCCTATGGTTGATATACCATGCAAACTTGTGAAAGTTTCACTGGAAGAAGGGGCAGCCTCCAACTCATTGGACTTTGGAAGCAACTGTTAGGACAAATTGGTTGACAAGGCAGTAACCTAATTCAGTTCCTGAAGGAAGTGACCTACGTCACTTCCTTGGTGAAGGAATTCTCTGAACTTGGGATCCATGAAGACAGGTACCCAGAGCCAGTCCCAGTCCCAGTCCCAGTGGGCTCACTTGTTCAGTTTTACCAAGGACAGGGTCAGTCTTTCTTGGTACCTACCTATGTGAGGATGGCCAAAGGCCAGAAGAGCTCTGAAGAGGGACCTTTTCTGAGAAAGCAGGTAGTGGCTCACCGCTGGCTCCTGACAACTTCACAAAGTTGGCCAAAGAGACCAGATCTGAGTCAGGACAGGACATTTCGGGAGAACATTTTATGGCCCACCAGTCAGAGGACACTCTGGATAGTCATAGACCTACTTGGGGGAAGGAGGTGCCTTTGTGGGAGTGGTTGTGGTTTTGTGGTTTTGTCACATGTTCTGAAAATAGGTAGGAAATGTGGTTTGTTTGGTTTGGATTGGACTGTTTCTAGTAAGTCGTTTGACATGTAAGTGTTTCTATGTCTGTGTATCCCACTGTGTCTGTGGTTGTAGACATTAGAAAAGAGAATGAATTAATTGATGTGTCCTGTCTAGTAGAAAGCTTCCCAGCATTCATGCTGCCCAATTGATTAATGGACTGCGGCTTGCCTTCTGGATGGGCAAAACCTTCTATCTTTCTAAGATCCTGTTTTCTTCCTGAATTCTGGCCACTCTCCAGAATAGGCTCATGGTTTTGTGTCCAAGATATATACCACCTCCAAGCTCTGTGACATGGCCATGTACTTGATAGCTGAAGTGAATGGGGAGCATCTCAGAAAACTCAGATATCAGTGTGACCAGGAAAGTCTCAGTGGAGAAACCCTGCTTTGTGTCTTTTGCTTACCTGTTCTTCTGTTGCCCTAAATGTCAGGAAGGTCTTTGCCTCTGGCCACCCCTTTGTGAAGCCTGAAGAAAACAGTTTTCAAATGAAAATGAATGGGCATCACCTGTGGCTCTTTGCTTAATTGCTTTGTAAAAGAATGTGTCTGAATCAGCCTCTTGGTTCTGTGTGAGGTTGTGGCTTAGATTCTCAGCACCTGATGCATCAAAAGATAGATTCCATGTGTGCATTCAAAACAGAAATGGCAAATGAGTCTCTTGCCTTCCTCTATTAGATTCCTGACCTTCATCAAGTAAGAATCAGGATCCTTTAGTTCAAAAGAGTTCTTTGAACCCCTGCAGAAGTGCTTGGGTTTTCTGATGACTCCAAATCACATAAAGAATCTATACCTGACAGTCAGTAGGGCTCAAATTGGAAAAGCAGAACAGTATTAACGCCATGCCTATTTGATCAGTTCTGGTTCACAGGAAGGGTGTGTAGGCCACCCTGACTTTCAGCAAATGAGGGGAAAGGGAGCTTATTTTGGACAGTGTCTTGGTCTGCGCCCCTCATGGAAACTTCTAGCCAGAGGTTATGATTAGTGTCTATATGGAAGAACATGAGGGCCATGTGAGAGTGTTTTGGTTTTCATTGTTGTCATTTGTGTGGCGGTGGGAAAAGATGACTGCGTCCACCTGTGTTTCAACTCTTGTGGGATTCCCCTTGGAGACTGAGTTCTGAAACTGACCTGAGAGAAGTATTGCCATGAATTGTGTTGGAATTTTCGGAGGCCACGCATGAGAGTCACCCTTGGAAACTGAGATCTAGGCCCAGGGTGGCTTTCCACAGAGCACTGGGAATCTCAGCGAGGATATCACTTGATTATATTCTGAAAGACTTGGCAGCAATAGTTGAGAGTCAAAACACCCATGGACCTCACATTGTAGACCTCAATGTGGCTGGCTTTATGTGACCTTGGGCCACTCTTTCAGAAGACTTGCCTGTGAGAGTTCTCTAGAGCTTCCATTGAAATGAGATTCCTCAATATTTAATGGTTCCTGAATGAATTGAAACCCACAGTAACTCCAACTTCATCCTTGAAAAATGGCTAGAAAATACCATGAAATTTTTGAAATTTCCATGACCAGCTGGCACTGGAAAACCATTTGATGTCCTGTTGCTTATCATGAGTATACAAGACAGTGCCTGGTTTGACTGAGTTTCATGATAATGGTGTAGAAAAGATATGCCAGTAAGTTGGAGCCTGCTGAGTAGTGGGCCAAGAGCATTAGAGTGTAGGTGTGTGAAAAAACATCTGTGGTGGGGCCACGTGGATCTGCCATTGGCTTATAAATGGTTTGTGACTGACATGGTGCAGCTAGCAGACCTTTGGATGTAAAGGCATCTTGTTGTATGGAGAGGTTTCAGGTCAATGTTCAGAATCATGTTGCTATGGTCAAGGGGGCAACTATGTGTGATAGAAGCCTTCTTGGTACATTCTCCTGCCGATCCTGACCACCACACGTGACAGAACTCCCTGCAGCACTGTATCACAGTTAAACTCCTTTATTTCGTAAAGTAAATACCAAACTTTCAGTGCAGCATCAAATAACATGATTAAATGTGAAGGATGATCAAATGGCCTCACAGTCCACATGGGGAGACACTTAGCCCCCAGTAGCCCCAGTTTGCCTACAAAGAGAGAATTCAGTACTGCTGCCTCGTGTTCATAGGAAAATAAAAAAAACATGTCGTCCAGGTCACATAGATGCAGACTCAGCTTTGATGGTCTCACTACAAAGGAAGCCAAAGCTCCTGACAACAACATATATTTCAAGTGCCCAACCTCAGAGGCATTTTCTCAAGAAGTCTTAAGGCCGACACAGCTCCATGTTTGTGGTATTTACCCTGTCCCTTACTTTTGGAGACTCCTCTACCACCTTCAAGGTTGTGAACTCCTGAGCATTTTCCATTCCAGATATTTATTATGAACTCAAACAACAACAAGTGCTGGCGAGGATGTGGAGAAAAGGGTACACTTGTACATTGCTGGTGGGACTGCAAATTGGTGCAGCCAAATTGGAAAGCAGTATGGAGATTTCTTGTAGAGGTGGGAATGGAACCACCATTTGACCCAGGTATTCCCCTTCTCAGTCTATTCCCTAAAGACCTAAAAAAATGCTACAGGGACACTGCTACATTGATGTTCATAGCAGCACAATTTACAATAGCAAGACTGTGGAACCAACCTAGATGCACTTCCATAGATGAATGGATAAAAAATGAGGCATTTATACACAATGGAGTATTACCCTGCATTAAAAAAGGACAAAATTTTTACAGAGAAATGGATGGCATTAGAGCAGATTATGCTAAGTGAAGCTAGCCAATCCCTAAAACCAAATGCCAAATGTCTTTTTGATATAAAGAGATTAACTAAGAACAGAGTAGGGACGAATAGAATGAGAAGAAAATTAACATTAAACAGGGATGAGAGGAGGAAGGGAAAGGGAGAGAGAAGGGAAATTGCATGGAAATAAAAGGAGACCCTCAGGGTTATACAAAATTACATACAAGAGGAGGTGAGGGAAAGGAAAAAATTATACAAGGGGGAGAAATGTATTACAGTAAAGAGGTAGAGAGAGAAGAGGAGAGGGGAGATAAGGGGAGGGGGATAGTAGAGGTTAGGAAAGGCAGCAGAATACGACAGACACTAGTATGGCAATATGTAAATCAATGGATGTGTAACTGATGTGATTCTGCAATCTGTTTATGGGGTAAAAATGGGAGTTCATAACCCACTTGAATCACAGTGTGGAATATGATATATCAAGAACTATGTAATGTTTTGAACAAGCATAAATAAAAATTAAAAAAAAAGAAAACTAACTTTGGTGAATGGTGCAAAGAAATCCTAATATTTCTACAGTAACTGACACAGTTTAACATCAATGTGAGAAGATTCCTGTGGGACATGATGTGTATTTTGATGTTGATTTTTATTCAGCACTGGTACATTACTATTTTTTCAGTTTATTCACATCGTATTATAATATTTCATCCACAAGTAAGCAAATTTATCGTCATTTTTTTCAATTTCAATCACTTCCTGCTTCAGAACTCATGAATTCCTCGGTGTTCCTTGACTGGCATTTTCATGAGACTTCTTTCCAAACACATTATTTTCGATTTCCATAATCACATTTGAAGCAAAACTCACACAAACTTCATGATAAATCGTACCTTAATATTGACATTAGGTGTATAACTGGTTGTCATGAATGATTGCATATCAATATAAGATTTATTATATATTTTCAGATATCAATTCAATCCATTATTTAAAGTGGAACAAGTTGTATTATTTATTGAAATTAAGGTCTATTCATGCATTATCTGTATATTCATAAAAACAGGGTACACCTCTTTTTACCCCCAATGCTAATTTATACGTTTTCAAAATACTGCTCCTAGAAATGGTGGAAGAAAAAATCATGTCATCTGATCTACATATACATTTTATCACAGTAATATTCTGGAAACAAAATGCAAAGGTCCCACTTAGGATTGTACCAAAGCCTAAATGTAAAGTGAACATGGATTACTAACAATATCCATGTCCATGTTGCCTAATGCTCTCAAATGTCAATCCTATTGGTGACCTACATATTTGTTTCTTCCTAAGATTAGATATTCAATCTCAACCCTGTTGAAAATGTCTTATTCTATCACTCACTTTATACTATGCCTGATTTCCTAATGTCTCCATTGATATCTGCTTTTCTACAAATTTTCCCCAGTTCATCATTGTGTCTGATTTCTTCATATGTGCTGACATTTATATTCACTCACTGCCCGAAAAAAATTGCTAAAGAACTTTTGTTACATATCCTATACTAACTCTACTTGCTAAACATAACGACTATCTTCTTTTTTTTTTAATTTTTTTTATTGGTTGTTCAAAACATTACAAAGCTCATGGCATATCATCTTCCATACATTTGATTCAAATGGGTTATCAGCTCCCATTTTTACCCCAAATACAAGTTGCAGAATCACATCGGTTACACATCCACATTTTTACATAATACCATATTAATAACTGCGACTATCTTCTTAATCCTACCGACAATCCCTTTTGACTGGATGTTCTCTTCAGCATTCAATCATCCAAGGTTCAAGTTCCTCTGCCATTGTATATCGATTTATTTGAGACATGTGTGCAGATAGTAATTCAAAGCTAAATATCCCAATCAATTGCCCAATGCCCTTCTGGGATTCAAATCTTACTTTAATTTCTGTTTTCATACATATATTTAACCTCGATATTCTTATAAATATCACAGGTTCCCAATACCATTATTAATCCAGCAGAATGATTCCTAACCCAAATCGAACATGAAATTAACCCTAACCATACACTGTTCACTCAATCTAACTTTACAGAAGAGCAGAGACAGATTGTTCTTACAATACAGGAATGTAGGGGATGCTCTACCTGTTAAGAACCTCAAAGGTCCATGCAGAAATGATCCCTGGAGAAGATGTAGGCAGCAATGAAGGACCTGAGAGACAAAAAGTCATTTTCCATGGCAAACAACCTGGTCAGGATGAAGGGTTGTGTCTGAATCAGCCTCTCTCTTCTTAATGTAGAGAAGATGGACCAAACCAGGCTTGTGTGGAGAGCTGTTCCCGGGTGCCTAAGGTTGATATACCATTCTAAGTTGTGAAAGTGTCAAAGGAAGTAGGGGCAGCCTCCATCTCATGGGACCCTTGGAAACAACTGTTAGGACAAAGTGGTTGCCAAGGCAGTGACCTCATTCAGTTCTTGAAGGAAGTGACCTACCTCACTTCCTTGTTGATGGAACTTTCTGAACTTGGGACTGAGGAAACCAAGCACCAGAGCCAGTCCCAGTCCCAGTCCAAGTGGTCTCATTTGTTTGGAATCACCAAGGACAGAGTCAGTCTTCTTGGTACTGACTGATGTGAGGATGGCCAAATGCCAGGAAAGATATGAACACGGGCCTTTCCTGACTAAGCAGGTAGTGGCTCACCGCTGGCTCCTGACTGCTTTACAGAGTTGTACAAGGAGACCAGATCTGAGACAGGACAGACCATTACCGGGGAACATAGTATGGCAAACCTGTCAGAGGACACTCCAGATAATCACAGCCCTACTTGGGGGAAGGAGGTGTCTTTTTGAGTGTGGGTGTGTGGTTTTGTCTCTGTTCTGAGAATAGGTAGGAAAGGAGGTTTCTTTGGTTTGCAGTGAACTGTTTCTAGTAAGTCGTTTTACAAGGTGAGTGTTTCTATGTCTCTGTATCCCACTGTGTCCGTGGTTGTATACATTAGAAAAGAGAATGCATCAATGCATGTGTCCCCTCTAGTAGAAAGCTTCCCAGCATTCATCCTGCCCAATTAATGAATGGAGTGTGGTTTCCATATCGATAGGCAACACCTACTACCTTATTAAGTCCCTGTTTTCTTTCTGAATTCTGACAACTCTTCAGAATAGGCTCTTGGGTTTGTGTCCAAGATATGTACCACCTCCAATCTCTGTCACATGGCCATGTACTGGATATCTAAAGGGAATGGCCAGCATCTCAGAAAACTCAGATATCAGTGTGACCAGGAAAGTCTCAGTGGAGAAACCCTGCTTTGGGCCTTTTGCTAACCTATTGTTCTGTTGCCTTGAATCTCAGGATGTCTTTGCCTCTGGCCACCCCTTTGGGAAGCCTGAGGAAAACATTTTTCAAATGGAAATGAAGGGCATCACCTGTGTCTCTTTGCTTAATTGCTTTGGAAAAAGATGTGTCTGAATCATCCTCTTGGCCCTGTGTGAGGCTGTGACTTAGATTCTCAGCACCTGATGGATCAAAAGAAAGATCACATGTGTGCATCCAAAACCAAAATGGCAAATATTCACTCATTGTGAATGAATTCTTTTACCTTCCTCTGTTAGGATCCTGACTTCCATCAAGTGAGAATAGGAATCCTTTGGGCCAAATGAGTTCTTCAAATCTCTGCAGAGGGGCTTGGATTTTCTCATGACTCAAATTCACATAAAGAATCCAAACCACAGAGTCAGAAGGCCTCAAATTGAAAAAGCCAAGCAGTATTAATGGCAGGCCTATTTGATCATTCCTTGTTTACAGGAAGTGTGTCCAGGCCACCTTGATGTTAGACAAATGAGGGGAACAGGACCTTAATTTGGACACTGACTTGGGCTGTGGACCTCATTGAAAACTCCAGCCAGACGTTATAAGGAGTGTCTATATGGAAAAAGATGAGGACCATGTGGGGGTGTTTTGGTTTTAATTGTGGTCATTTGTGTGGCGGTTGGAAGAGATGACTGTTCCACTGGGCTTGAACTCTGGTGTGATTCCCCTTAGAGACTGAGTTCTTTAACTGACCTCAGAGAAGTATTGCCATGAATTGTGTTGGGATTTTAGGAGGCCACACATGAGAGTCGCCCTTGGAACCTGAGATCTAGGCCCAGGTTGGATTTCCACAGAACATTGGGAATTTCAGCCCGGATATAACATACAATTTTTCTTAAAGACTTGGCAGCCATATTTGAGTTTAAAACACACATGGACCTCATATTGTAGATCTCAATGGGCCTGGTTTTATGTGACATTTTGGCCACCCTTAGGGAAACCTTGCCTGTGAGAGTGCTCCAGAGCTTTCATTGAAATTAGCTTCTTCACCATTTAATGGTTCCTGAATTAATTGAATCCCTCAGAGCCTCAAACTTCATCCGTGAAAAATGGCTAGAAAATTACCATGAAATTTTTGATATTTTCATGATCAGCTGGCACTGGAAATACTTTGGATGTCCTGTTTCTGATCCTGAGTATACCAGACACTGCCTTGATTGACTTTGTTTCATGAAAATGGTGTAGAACAGATATGCCAGTAAGTTGGAGCCTGGTGATTAGTGGGCCTAGAGCAGTGCTATGCAATTGTGTGATAAAACATCTGTGTTGCGGCCATGTGGATCAGCCATTGGCTTCCAAATGGCTTGTGACTGACATGGTGCAGCCAGCAGACCCATATATGTAAAGGCATCTTGTTATATGTAGAGGATTCACTGCAATGTTCAGAATCATGTTGCTATTCTCAAGGGGGCAATCTACATGGGATAGAACCTTGGTTGGTGCATTCTCCTGAAGACCCTGACTCACCACACCTTAAAGAACTCCCTCCACCACTCTGTCCCATTTTAACTCCTTGTATTTTTTGAAGCAAATACCAAACTCCCAGTGCAGCAGCGAGAAACACCACGAAAAGTGGAGGATGACCAATTGGCTTCACAGTCCACACTGAAAGACACTTAGACCCCAGTGTCCATAGTTTACCTACAAAGAGAGAATTCAGCACCGCTGCCTCATGTTCATTGGATAATAAGAAACCATGTCCTCCAAGTAACATAGATGCAGACCCAGCTTTGATGGTCTCTCTAGAAAGGAACTAAATCTCCTCAGAACATCAAATACTTCAAGTGCCCACTCTTAGAGGCAGTTTCTCAAAAAGTATTTAGGGCAGCAGAGCTACATGTTTGTGGAATGTTTACCCTGTCCCTTACTTTTAGAATCTTCTCTACCACCTCCAAAGTTGTAAACTCCAGAGTATTTTCCATTCCAGATATATATTCACAGATTTTCTAACTCTTATCCTCTAATTGTGTCTTACTTGAGGAGAATGTAATGTCAAGGCATTGTTCTGGATGAAAGTGGGAAGATTTTTGTGTAGCACATATTTGCATACACATTGGATTCAATTTCCTATTTTCCATTAGAAATGCTGAATCCCTGAAACTAACATATACCCTATTAGACTCTGACTACTAATCCTAATATGATGGAGAAAAATAACACAAACATAATAGAAATACAAGCAGTTTAGATGAGGTATGTTTTATAGTTGGAGTTGCCTTTTGCATGGTATAGTGTAGCAGTTATAAATCTAGTCAATTATTTGTTGAAATAGTTCTCCATGCGTTTTTAAAGTTAACAAATAAGTGAATTCCTGTCCCCCTTTCTCTGTAGCCTATTCAGCACACGTATTTTTATATGCACATATAGAATCCTACCTGGTACCACACGTACATTCTTGTGAGGTGGCTGACTTGGCTGATACAAATTGGAAGAAGAGATCACTCCTCCTAAACGCTGCTTGAACTGGTAATTCAAATGTGAGTGAGCTTCCTAGTTGAACAACATTATACATAAATCCATGTTCAGTAAAATGAATATATTTGGATCTGTGGATGATATACATTTCATGGTGAATTTCGTTTGGCATATATATTGCAATTTTTAATGTCTGTCTCTGTGTGTGTATATAAATATATATATAGATACAATCTCAGGAGTATTCAAAATATGAAATATGCATCTTATTACACACTTCCTAAATTCATTCATATTTATGTTGTGGATTTATAATCAACTTTTCACAAGATTATTCTCAGAAATATTCATCCACCTGAAATACGTATTTGTTTCTTAGTAATGTTTCCACCCCAGATATGCATTCACGGATTTTCAAACTCTTCTACCCTAATTGTGTCTTACTTGAGGTGAAGGTAATGTAAAGGCATTGTTCTGGATGAGAGTGGGAAGATAATTGTGTAGCATATATTTTTATACACATTGGATTCATTTTCTTATATACCATTGAAAATACTGAATCCCTGACAATAACCCATACCCTACTATACTCTGTCTACTAATCCAAATGATGGAGAAAAACAACCCAAACAGAATAGAAATATAAGCAGTTCAGAGGAGGCGTGGGGTATAGTTGGACTTGCCTTTTTCATGATAAATGGTAGGTGTTATAAATCTAGTCAATTTTTAATTGAAATAGTTCTCCATGTGTTGTTAAAGTTAACAAATATGTAAATGCCTGTCTGCCTTTCTCTGTAGCCTATTCAGCACATGTATTTTTATATGCTTTATAGAATCCTACCTGGTATAACACGTTCGTTTTTGTGAGGTGACTGACTTGGCAGATACAAGTTGTGAGAAGAGATCACTCCTCTAAACGCTGTTGGAACTGAAAATTCAAACTATGGGTGAGCTTCCTAGTAGAACAACATTATACATAAATCCTTGTTCAGTAAAATAAATATTTTTGCATCTGTGGATGCTATATATTTTATGATGAACTTCGATTGGCGTATATATTCCTACATTTTAATGTCTGTGTGTGTGTTTTGTGTGTGTGTGTGTGTGTATATATATATATACATATATATATATAATATATATATATATATATATATACATATATATGTATATACACATATATATAATTATGAATATATATATATATATATATATATGCTGTCCTGATTTTTAAAATATGAAATGTATGTATCTTAAATACACTCCCTAAATACATTGATGTTCAAAAATGTGGATTTATAATAAACTTTTCACAAAATTATTCTCAGAAATATTCATCCTCCTGAAATACACATTTGTTTCATAGTTCTGAAAACTAACTTCAGTAAATGGTGCTTACAAATCCTAATATTTGTACAGTAACTAACCCAGATTAACATCAATCAAGTAGATTCGTATGGGACATGATGTGTATTCTGACGTTTATTTTCATTCAACACTGGTACATTACTATTTCTTCAATTTTTACAAATCATAGGATATATATATTTCATCCACAAGTTCACAAATTTATACGCATTTGTTTCACAATCACTTCCTGCTTCATGAAACATGTATTCCTCCAGGTTTCTTGACTGGTCTTTTCATGAGACTTCTTTCCAAACACATTATTTTAGATTTCCATAATCACTTTTGAAGCAAAACTCACACACCCTTAATGATAAACCATAACCTTAATGTGGCCATTAGATATATAACTGGTTGGAATGAATGTTTGTATGTCAATATAAGATTTCTTGTATTTTTTCACATATAATTTCAATCCATTATTTAAAGTCGGAACCAGATATATTATTTATTCACAGTATGGTCTATTCATGCATTATCTCTATATGCACAGACAAAGGGTACACCTCTTTTTACCCCCATTACTAATTTATACGTGTTGAATATGTTGCTGCCAGAAATGGTGGAAAAATAGTCATGTCACCTGATCTACATATACGTTTTATCACAGTAATATTCTGGACAAAAAAAGCAAAGGTCACACTTAAGATTGTAGCAAAGACTAAATGAAAAGTGAGCATAGATTACTAAACATCCATGTCCAGGTTGCCTAATGCTGTCAAATGTCAATCCTATTGGTCACTACACATTTGTTTCTTTCTAAGATTATATATTCAAACTCAACCCTGTTGAAAATATCTAATCCTATCACTCACTTTATACTTTGCCTGATTTTGTAATGTCTCTATTGATATCAGCTTTCCTAACTATTTTCCCCAGTTCATCATTGTGACTGTCTCTTCACTTGTGCTGACATTAACATTCACTGTCTACCAGAAACCCTATTGCTAAACAACATTTGGTCCAAATCCTATACTCACTCTTCTTTCTAAACCTACCGAGAATCTTCCGAATCCTACCGACTATCCCTTTTGACTGGAAGTTCTCTTCTACATTTAATCATCCATGGTACAAGGACCTAAGCCATTGTATATCGATTTACCTGACACATCAGTGCAGAACATAATTCAAAGCTACGTATCCCAATCAAGGGCCCAATGCCCTTTTGGGCTTCAAATCTTAGCTAGATTTCTGTTTTCATACTTATAATTCACCTATATATTCTTGTAAATATCGCAGTTTCCCAATACCATTATTCATCGCGCAGAAAGATTCCTAATCCAAATCGAACCTGTTAGTTAACCTAACCATACACTGTTCAGTCAATTTAACTTTACAGAAGAGCAGGGATAGAGTTGTTCTTACAATACAGGAATATAGGGGATCTTCCACATGCTGAGAAACTCAAAGGTCCATGCAGAAATGATTCCTGGAGAAGTTGTAAGCAGCTATGGAGGACCTAAGAGAGCAAAAGTCATCCTCCATGGCAAACAACCTGGTCAGGATGAAGGGTTGTGTCTGAAACAGCTTCTCTCTTCTTAATGTAGAGAAGATGGACCAAACCAGGCCTGTGTGGAGAGCTGTTCCCAGGTGCCAATGGTTGATATACCATTCTAACTTGTGAAAGTGTCACAGGAGGTAGGGGCAGCCACCATCTCATGGGACCCTTGAAAGCAATTGTTAGGACAAAGTGGTTGCCACGGCAGTAACCTCATTCAGTTCCTGAATGAGGTGACCTACCTCTCTTCCTTGATGACGGATCTCTCTGAACTTGGGATCCAGGAAGCCAGGCACCCAGAGTCAGTCCCAGTTTCTTACCCAGTGGGCTCAGTTGTTTGGAATAACCAAGGACAGAGTAAGTCTTCCTTGGTACCTACTGATGTGAGGATTGCCAAATGCCAAGAGAGCTCTAAAAAGGGGAATTTTCTGAGAAAGCAGGTAGTGGCTCACCACTGGCTCCTGAAAACTTCACAGTGTTGGCCAAGGTGACCAGATCTGAGAAGGACAGGCCATTTCAAGGAAACATAGTATGGCCCATCATTCAGAGTACATTCCAATTAGTCACAGACCTACTTGAATAAAGGAGGTGTCGTTGTGGGTGTGATTGTGATTTTGTGGTTATGTCTCATGTTCTGAGAATAGGTAAGAAAGGCGGTTTGTTTGCTTTAGAGTGGACTGTTTATAGTAAGTCATTTGACAAGGTGATTGTTTGTATGCCTGTGTATCCCACTGTGTCCGTGGTTGTAGACATTATAAAAGATAATGCATCAATGGATGTGTCCTGTCTAGTAGAAAGCTTGCCAACATTCATCCTGCCCAATTTATGAGTGGACTGCAGGTTGCTTTAGGGACGGGCAACACCTACTATCTTCCGAAGTTCCTGTTTTCTTCCTGAATTCTGGCCACTCTCCAGAGTAGGCTCATGGTTTTGTGTCCAAGATATGTACCACCTCCAAGCTCTGTGACATTGCCATATACTGGATAGCTGAAGGGAATAGCAAGCATCTCAGAAAACTCAGATATCAGTGTGACAAAGAAAGTCTCAGTAGAGAAACCCTGCTTTGGGCCTTTTGCTTACCTATTTTTCTGTTGCTCTGAGAGTCAGGAAGGTCTCTGCCTCAGGCCACCAATTTGTGAAGCCTGAAGAAAACTGTTTTCAAATGGAAATGAATGGGCATCACCTGTGTATCTTTGCTTAATTGCTTTGGAAAGGGATGTGTCTGAATCAGCCACTTGGCCCTGTGTGAGGCAGTGGCTTAGATTCTCAGCACCTGATGGATCTAAAGAAAGATCCCATGTGTGCTTCCAAAACCAAAATGGCAAAAATATCAGTAATTGTGTATGAAGTATCTTGCCTTACTCTGATAGGTTTCTGATCTCCATCAAATGAGACTAGGGATCCTTTGGGTCAAATAAGTTCTTCAAAGCCCTGCAGAGGCTATCCCATATGAACTTGGGTTTTTTCATTACTTTAAATCACATTAAGAATCTATACCTGACAGTCAGTAGGCCTCAAATTGGAGAAGCAGAGCAGTATTAAGGCCAGGCTTATTTTATCACTCCTGGTTCACAGGAATGGTGTCCAGGCCCAGCTGACTTTAAGCAAATAAGGGATAAGGGAGCTTGTTTTGGATACTGTCTTGTGCTGCGCCCCTCATGGAAACCTCCAGCCAGAGGTTATAATGAGTGTCTATATGGAAGAAGGTGAGGACCATGTGGGAGTGTTTTGGTTTTAATTGTGTTCATTTGTGTAGTGGTTGGAAGAAATGACTGGATCCACCAGGGCTAGAACTTTGGTATGATTCACCTTAGAGACTGAGTTCTGGAACTGACATCAGAGAAGTATTGTCATGAATTGTGTTGCGATTTTAGAAGGCCACACATGAGAGTCGCCATTGGAAACTGAAATCTAGGCCAAGGGTGGCTTTCGACTGATCACTTGGAATCTCAGCCAGGATATCACATGATTTTATTCTGAAAGACTTGACAGGCATAGTTGAGAGTCAAAACACACATGGACCTCACATTGTAGACCTCAATGGGCTGGGCTTCATGTGACTATTTGGCTACTCTTTGGGAAGCCTTGCCTTTGAGAGTTCTCCAGAGCATTCATTGAAATGAGGTTCCTCAACATTAAATGGTTCCTGAATGAATTGAAACCCACAGTTTCTCCAACTTCATCCTTGAAAAGTGGCTAGATAAATACCCTGAAATTTTTGAAACTCCCATGACCAGGTGGCACTGGAGAACCTTTGGATCTCCTGTTGCTGATCATGAGTGTACCAGACAGTGCCTTGATTGACTGGATTTCATGATAATGGTGAAGAACAGAGATGCCAGTAAGTTGAGAATGCTGAGTAGTGGGCCCAGAGCAGTGGTGTGCAGGTGTGTGATAAAATATCTGAGGTGGGGCCGTGTGGATTTCCAATTGACTTCCAAATGCCTTTTGGCTGCCATGGTGCATCCAGCAGAACCTTACATGTAAAGGCATCTTATTATATGGAGAGGTTTCAAGGCAATGTTCAGAATCAGGTTGGTATGGTCAAGGAAAAAGCTGTGTGAAATAGAAGCCTGGTTGGTGCATTCTCCTGCAGTTCCTGACCCACCACACGTGAAAGAACTCCCTCCAGCACTGTGTCCCAGTTGAACTCCTTGTATTTCGTGAAGCAAATACCAAACTCCCAGTGCAGCACCAAGAAACACCACAAAAATGGAGGATGATCAAATGGCTTCACAGTCCACACGGGGAGACACTTAGCCCCCAGTGGCCACAGTTTACCTACCAAGAGAGAATTCAGCACTGCTGCCTCATGTTCATTGGAAAATAAGAAACCATGCTCTCCATTCACATAGATGCAGACCCAGCTTTGATGGTCTCAATAAAAAAGAAGCTAAACCTTCTGACAACAAAATATATTTAAAGTACCCAACCTCAGAGGCAGTTTCTCAAGAAGTCTTTAGGCCGGCAGAGCTCTATGTTTGTGGAGTGTTTACCTCTTAGACCAGGATGTAAGAAAAGAACACTGACTCCAGTTAAAATCAAATTAAAGTAAGCTTATTATTTCCACTGGCTGGGCTGCCTCTCCCTCCAAAGATTGCGAGAGCAAGAGAGCAACCCCACCTTTACTACAGCCCAGGTTTGCAGCCCAGAAAGTTACACAAAAATGGGGTAACAGATAACAGAACTCTGACAAGCATCACACTAATGGGAGTTTACATTTTTTTTTTTTGCTAGCCCCAACATCAAAATTTATGAGGACCATTAGAGCCTCAGAGAGGGTCATTGTCTGGCCACAGAAGGCCAATATTTATGAGGTGTGACAAAGTTTCAGAGAGGGCTGCTATCTGGTCAGAGAGCCATGCACAGGTGAGTTTAAGGCACGGGCAGTCATTCCAAGCAGGTTCAGAATTTGCAGTAATTTACAGTAAAGCCAAAATGATTTTTTCATGGCTTTGTTGCAAGATGGCTCCCAATTTTAATAAAAGATAAGGTTGGGTCTATCATTCCCCCCTTTTTTTATGTGTCGCTTTGTAATCCTTGATAGGTTAGTGGAAAAGCACTGAGGAAATTTTAATCCCTCAGTTAACAGTCTCCAAATTTTTAGAACTCACAGAAAACCAGTCTCCCTGATATTACCTGACTTAATTAATTACTTATATTGATAGTCTATTTATTTTGGGCTCCATTGGTGTAAGTGGAGAGTCGTCTCTCATTTTGCCTTCTTCTCAGCTGAGAGAGGGTGACATGAGTGTGCATGGCGTGAGAGACATGAGTTGCCTTTTTGAAGTCAGTTGAGGAATATGAGTTGCCTTTTAGAAGTCAGTTCTTTTTGAAGTCTTGTTGAGGAAGAACAGGTTGTAAAGTCATCTGGGGATGGGTTCTTCTATGAGAGAAACAAAAAACATGAGTATTGAATAAAAGTTGCAGTAGCTGGATCATGTCACTGTATGAAGTACCCTCACCAGTCTTTAATATCCCCAAATATCAGGACTGTCAACTTAATATTTAACTTTTAGTGTTACAGTTGTCCCTCCCCATAATATACAGTTTAATAATTTAATGTCATCTGATTTTGCAAAATCCTTTCACTAGTATGACCTCTGTGTCTAATAGAGAAACATTTAATTCTGTTACTCAGGGCTGGATAATCGTACTAGCAAACACCAAGCCTACCTGTAGGTTAGGAATATCTGTAGGCCTTAAACTAAAAACTTCTGCCTCTGGCAGCTCCTCTTGATAGTCTTTGTAGCCAACAGTTTTACTTATTTTGGGAGGCTAACATAAAGTGTATACCTTAAAATATTATTATTATTATTATTATTATTATTATTATTATTATTATTATTATTATTTAAAATGCCCAGGAATGGCTGTATTTTGGTTTTAACTGTCTTTGCTAAGTGTTTAAGATGAAGCAGTCAAATGACTTTTGTTTCTATCTATTGTTAGCAGTCAGCTGAGCTTTTATGGGAGTCATTCCTTGGGAAACTTGAGAGCAGCTTCTCAGTTCTGCTAGTGCAATTTGAGCTAGGTGGGTTCAGGTCTTGCTTGACCATGTGGCTTCCCTCAGAAGCATCAGGGATGTCTCCCTTTCCTGATGACTCTCCTCTTTGTAGCAAATGCACTGATTGGCTTTCTGTTCTCCAGTGGTCTCATTAATCTCCCTGATCGGGAGGTTATGTGGCCCAGAGTTGCAAAGCTCATAGAGAAGTCCCCTGTTCCCTGGATTCAGACTGACTCAAAGGGCAAGAGTCAAATATTGTTTTTTTTTGGCCCTTTTCATTTAACTTTAATTTTGAATCCTAATCTGAAACAACCAGCAAATAAATTTTAACAGCCATATATTAAGAGTACTGCACTTTAATGTCTATAAGTTTATAATTATTTATATTTTATTAATTGGGATCTTATTATTCTGTCTGTCTTGTAGTTGATGACTTATTTTCTTAAATTAACCCATGTTGTGTTCTTAAAGCAACACTTCTGTAAAACACCAACAGGGAATCTTTAGATCACTTATAAAGAAATTAAAAAATAAAATTTTTTAACAAGAGTAAAAATACTTAGTTCATGTAATAGCTACCCTGAATTTTTTGGTGAGTTATATATTATATCACCTTTTTGAGATCCTAGTAATCTTGACAGAAAAAAAAAATTGAACATAACTTTAAATGAAATAAAATCTGACCTACTGCTTTCGTAGTCATTCTCACATGTGGTAAGATGGGACACAGAGTCTTATCTCAGGTAAGCAGGGCTCCTTATGAATCTTAAATGCTTTAGTTCTCAAGCTGATCTTTTTTTAAAATATCATTTTACAAAGTTTACATAAATTGTTTGAGGTCACATGAACATTAGCTCACACCATATGATATCACATTTAAAACATGAATTAAAGTACGGCTGAAAGATTTTAACCTTTACATAGATTAGGGTCTCATTAACTTAAAAATACATTTAAATTGTTCCACAATGTAAAAAGTAACATAAAACTTTACATATATTATTGATAACAGGTAAATAAATCCCCAATATATATTTTATTTACCATACAACTTCAGAACACCTGCTTGATATAATGCTCTTTTAAAGTTTCTACCTTATAGAGTTGTATAACTGGAAAATATGAGCACATTAATAGCATCACAATTGCATTGAAGTTTCTACATTAACCAAGTTTAGCTTTTAAAGAAATGGCAGTATAGTGCTCTAAAATAACAGTTCTTATTTAAACATTTGTTTAATTTTTATGGTTGCTTGCTCTAGAAAATTTAAATCTTAATAAACTTAATGTTATGGGTAAACTTATGTTTAAGAAATTTTTGTCTCTTTTACACATGACTGATTTTTACAATCTTATACAGACTTTAGTACAAACTTATACAGACCTTAGTATATCAATCAGATATCAAACAAAAGTACTCATGAATGAGTAATCCCATATCAAATTTACTTTACTTATTTATCAAAATATTAGACAAATTTTTTGAACACTGTAAACCATTTTTTTGATTGAAAGAAAAGTCCTGGAACAAAGGCATATTAGACCTTTTGTAGACATTAATAGTTTATTAGATTTTTGAACACCTAGAAAAACTTGTAAGCTTAAATTTAAAGACATTTATATTTATCTGTTTACCCAATTTAAATTGAAACATTTAAATCACGTGAATTAAAGATCTTTGGATCCACTTTTTAAAATTGTTTTTATGAGTTCTTTTTAATATGAGTGCTCCTTATATATGTTAATTTGTGTATCATATATATGATATATGGATATATATATATATATATATATATATATATATATATATATATAGACATACAACACATAACAAATTGTGCACACATAATAAAAGTGAAGGCCTTGTAGCTTTTCACAGGTGAAATCTCCATTGCAATGATTAAAAAATTCCACAGTTGGTCAAAGATATTACTGATCAGAAAAACATTAACCTAGGTCTGTAGGAGCAAAATCATGAGCTCAAAAAATAAATAAAGAACCTAAGGAAAAAATTATGAGTCCTAGAAAAATGACTGGCCAGTAATTAGTAAATACCATACAATTTACCTTTTTTTTCCCTTAGGCCTCAAATAAGTCTCCTACTAAGCTTACAGGCTTCTTTCATTTGCATTTCAAAATAAGTCCTGGCTGAGGTCTGGAAGAAGAAGGAAAAAAAGGCTATTCTGAGCAGAAACCTTAGGCCTAAGGTATTTTAACCATAATTTTCATGTTAGGATGTTGAAAATTATGATACAAGTTTAAGATACAATTCACAAAATTTTATATCTTTACAAGTTGTTTTGTCAACAGATATCATACTATGATTTAGTATCTTTGTCCAAATTAATGCACTGGTACACACAGTGACATTTTCCCAGGCTACCTAATTTAAAATTGGTGAAAAAAAAGACTGAATGATTGGGAAGTTACTTGCCAACTTGGAAGTAGTGTTCTTTAGTTTTCCATCCTAAGTATTTAAGTTCTCTGGCATGAATTATCTGAAACCATGAACTAAACAAATACCTAAACCCGACTTTTAACTGCAAGATTGTGGAATGCTTCAAAAACCCATTCAGATACCAGATTGGTACAATGAAACATCATCATTTAGACACACATCCAGCTAAGATCATTTCCAAGAAACAATTTATAATATTAACACATTATTGCACATGTCTTAAAGGGCTAGAAAAAAGGCACAAGACAGACAGAAATGAACTCCAGACAATGGCTGACAGACAGAACCCTTTAAAACAGAGCAAATAAGAAAAAATCTCCTTCTCCAGTGGCACCACAGATGTCCCCACAAGGGGACCAAATGTTTTCACATAGGAGCAACCTGAAATATAAAATAAAGTGTCTCCATGGCGACTTTACTGCATTTAGTGTCCCCTTTTTGTTTTTCTCTTTTTTTAAGAAGACAGAGGTGGCATTATCCTTGCAGTGCAGGGAACGAAGGAGGGAATTCCCTGAAGCAACAGGGCTTCGGCAGATGCTGGGAGATACTCAGTTCTTTTTTCCCCAGCAGGCATTACCATCTGCACTTGGTGTGCTCCAGGCAGCCAGCTAGGGCCTTCTCTCATTCTGCTTAACAAATGGTGGTAAAGTTCATCACAGTTCCTTAAAACACAGTCCAAAGGGGTGTCAGGCTTACTTGCTTTGTTACCCATTTTCACGTTCAATATCCTTAAGATTTTATCACAGAAATCACAAATCAAAACGCACAAAAACAAACAAACAAAAAACATATAGAACACAGAACAAAACACACACACACACACACAAAAAAAAAAAAAAAACAAAAAAACAGAATCCCGGTGCCAAAACAGAAAAACAGATGAGCAATTCAACGTCTTGCTAAAGCTCTGGGGTAGGAGCGCATGCGTGTCCCTCGGCACCTCTCTAACCTTCCAGAGGAATTCCCTACAGAACGGAACAGAGGACAGAACGATTCTCATTACTATCCTGGACAGGAGTGAATGTGAGCCTCCCCAGGCCACCTCTCTGTCATTAGAAGAGATCTCCCTTAACCAGATATAAGATGTTATCAAGGTGCCACTTACCTATGGAGGCCTCCTCCACCAGGTACTTGCTAATAGTTTCAGTGCGGTGGTTCACTGTAGTGCTCCCCAGACCGACGGCTCACTCCAAGGCCTTGGAACATCTCAAGTTGTGCACCCCCTAGAGTGGCTCCCCAGCCCGTAGCCCTGGAGGGAAGGCCAGCTTCAGAATTTTCAGCAGTCTGGTCTTGTGATCTGGTCGGGCAGGGTCATCTCACTGGTGAACTCCAAAATGTTGGAATAGGATGCAAGAAAAGACCAGTGACTCCAATTAAAATCAAATTAAGGCAGGCTTATTATTAAAACTGGCCAGGCTGCCTCACCCTCCAAAAATGGCGGGAACAAGACAGCAACACCACCTTTCCTACAGCCCAGCTATATAGCCCAGAAAGTTACACAAAAAGGGGGTTACAGATAACAGAACTTTGAAAGCATCACACTGATGGTAGTTTACATTTTTTTTGCTGGCCCCAACATCAGAAATTATGAGGACAATTAGAGACTCAGAGAGGGTCGTTGTCTGGCCTGGGAAGGCCAATATTTATTAGGTGTCACTAATGTTTCAGAGAGCACTGTTATCTGGTCAGAGAGCCAGGCATGGATGAGTTCAAGGCACGGACAGGCATTCCAAGCAGGTTCAGAATTTGCAGTAATTTATAGTAAAGCCCAAATTATCTTTTCATGGCTTTCTGGCAAGATGGCTCCCAATTCTAATAAAAGATCAGGTTGGGTCTATCAAGCCTGTCCTTTACTTTTGGAAACTCCTCTACAACCTGCAAGGTTGTGAACTTCTCACCATTTTACATTCCAGATATGTATTCACAGATTTTCTAACTCATGTCCTCCAACTGTGTCTTACTTGGGGTGAAGGTAATATCAAGGCATTGTTCTGGATGAGAGTGGGAAGATTTTTGTGTAGCACATATTTGCATACACATTTAGGAGATCACTCCTCCTAAACACTGATTTGGAACAGAAAATTCAATCTATGGGGGAGCTTCCTAGCAGAACAACATTATACATAAATTCAAGTTCATTAAATAAATAGTTTTGGATCAGTGGATGATATATATTTCAAGATGGATTTAAATTGGCATATATATTGCTACATTTTAATGTCCATGTGACTTTTGTGTTTATAATGTTTTGTGATTTATGTGGATTTATAATCAAATTTTCACAAGATTATTCTCAGAAATATTCATCCAACTTAAATACATACTTTTTTCCTAGTACTGAAAAGTAACTTCACTGAATGGTGCATAAAAATCCTAATATTTCTACAGTAACTGACCCAGATTAACATCAATGCAATTAGATTCCTATGGGACATGATGTGTATTTTGATGTTCATTTTTATTCAACATTGGTACATTACTATTTCTGCAGTTTATGCACATTATATATAGTATGATATATAATGTTCAATCACTTCCTTCTTGAGAACACATGTATTCTTACAGGTTTCTTGACTATTCTTTTCATGAGACTTCTTTCCAAACACATTATTTTTGATTTCCATAATCACTTTTGAAACAAAACTCACACACCTTTCAGGATAAACCACAACCATAATATTACCATTAGATGTATAACTGGTTGCAGTGAATGATTGTATATCAATATGAGATTTTTTTTTATATTTTCAGATATCAATTCAATCCATTATTTAAAGTAGAGCAAGTTATATTATTTACACACAGTATGGTTTATTCATGCATTATCTGCATATTCATAGACACAGGGTACACCTATTTGTACCCTCAATAGTAATTTATACATCTACAAAATATTGCTACAGAAATGGTGGAAGAAATACTCAAGTCACCTGATCTACATATACATTTTATCACAATAATATTCTGGACACAAAATGCAAAGGTCACACTTATGATTTTACCAAAGCCTAAATAAAAAGTGAGCATGGATTAATAAAAACATCCATGTCCTGGTTACCTAATGCTCTCAAAAGTCAATCCAATTTGTGACAACATATTAGTTTCTGCCTAAGGTTATATATTCAGACTCAAACCGTTGAAAATGTCTAAACAAATTACACACTTCATACTTTTACTGACTTCCTAATGTCTCTATTTATATCTGCTTTCCTACATATTTTCCCCAATTCGTCATTGTGACTGACTCTTTACATGTGCTGACATTTACATTCACTCTCTACCCGAAACCTTATTTGTAAAGAACTTTTGGTACAAATCCTATACTCATTCTTCTTTCTAAACCTACTGACTATCTTGCTAATCCTACAGACTATCCCTTTTTTATTGGATATTCTGTATGTTATTCAATCATCTAGTGTATATGATCCTATTTCTTTGTATATCAATTTATCTGAGACATCTGTGCAGAATATAATTCAAAGCAAAGTATGCTACTCAAGTACCCAAAGTCCTACTTGGCTTCAAGTCTTCCCTAGATTTCTGTTTCCATACTTATATTTCACCTATATATTCTTGTAAATATCTCAGGTTCCCAATACCGTTATTCATCCAGCAGAATGATTCCTAACGCAAATAGAACATGATATTAACATTAACCATACACTGTTCCCTCAATCTAACTTTACAGCAGTGCAGGGATAGAGTTGGTCTTACAATCCAGGAATATAGGGGATCTTCCACCTGCTGAGAATCTCAAAGATCCATGCAGAAATTATCCCTGAAGAAGATATAGAATGCTATGAAGGACCTGAGAGAGCAAAAGTCATTTTCCATGGCAACCAACCTGGTCAGGATGAAGAGATGTGTCTGAATAAGCCTCTCACATTTTAATGTAGACAAAATGGACCCAACCAACCCTGTGTGGAGATCTCTCCCCCAGTACCTATTGTTGATATACCAATCTAACTTGTGAAAGTGTCACAGGAAGTAGGGGCAACCTCCATCTCATGGGACCTTAGGAAGAAACTGTTAGGACAAAGTGTTTTCCAAGGCTGTGAGCTCATTCAGTTCATGAAGGAAGTGACCTACCTCACTTCTTTGTGATGGAACTCTCTGAACTTGGGATCCCGGAAACCAGGCACCCAGGGTCAGGCCCAGTAACAGTCACAGAGATCTCACTTTTTTGGATTTATCATGGAAAGAGTCAGTCTTTCTTGGTACTTACAGATGTGAAGATGGTCAAATGCCAGAAAAAATCTGAAGAGGTGTCTTCCCTGAGAATGCAGGTAGTGGCGGCTCAAAGCTGGCTCCTGACAACTTCACAGAGTGGGCCAAGGAGTCCAGATTTGAGAACAGACAGGCCATTTCGGGTGAACAAAGAATGGCTCACCAGGCAGAGGACACTCCGGTTAGTAACAGACCTTCTTGGGGTTAAGGAGGTGCATTTGTGGGAATGAGTGTGGGTTTGTGGTTTTGTCTCATGTTCTGAGAATAGGTAGGAAAGTTGGTTTGTTTGGTTTGGAGTGGACTGTTTCAATTAAGTCATTTGACAAGGCAAGTGTTTCTATGTCTGTGTATCCCACTGTGTCCGGGGGTGTAGACATTACAAAAGAAAATGCATCAATGGATGTGTCCTGTCTAGGAGAAAGCTTCCCAACATTCACGCTGCCCAATTTATAAAAGGACAGAGGGTTGCCTTATTTGTGGGCAAGACCTGAAATCTTCCTAAGTTCCTGTTTTCTTCCTGAATTCTGGCCACTCTCCAGAATAGGCTCATGATTTTGTGACCAAGATAGGTACCACCTCCAAGCTCTGTGACTTGGCCATGTACTGGATAGCTGAAGGGAATGGCGAGAATCTCAGAAAACTCAGATATCAATGTTACCAGGAAAGTCTCAGTGGAGAAACCCTGCTTTGGGACTTTTGCTTACCTATTGTTCTATAGCACTGAATGTCAGGAAGGTCTTTGCCTAAGGCCACCCCGTTGTGAAGCCTGAATAAAACAGTTCTCTAATGTAAATGAATGGGCATCACCTGTCCCTCTTTGAGTAATTGATTTCGAAAGGGATTTGTCTGAATCAGCCTGTTGGCCCTGTGTGAGGCTGTGGCTTAGATTCTCAGCACCTGATGGATCTAAAGAAAGATGCCATGTGTGCATCCAAAACCAAAATGGCCCAAAGAGTACTCATTATGGATGAAGTCTCTCGCCTTCCTCTGTAAGTTTCCTGACCACCATAAGGTGAGAATAGGAATCCTTTGGGTCAAATGAGTTTTTCAAAGCCCTTCAGAGTCTAGCCCATTGGTGCTTGGGTTTTCTCATGACCCCAATCCACATGAAGAATCTAAACCCCACAGTCAGTAGGCCTCAAATTGGAGAAGTGGAACAGTAATAATGGTAGGCCTATTTGATCACTCCTGGTTCAGAGGAAGGGTTTCCAGGCCACCCTGACTTTAGGCAAATGATGGGCAAGTGAGCTTATTTTGGACACTGTCTTGTCCAGCGCCCCTCATAGAAACCTCCAGCTAGAGGTTATGATGAGTGTCTATGTGGAAAAGATGAGGGCCATATGGGAGTGTTTTCGTTTAAATTTTGGTCATTTGTGTGGCGATTGGAAGAAATCACTGGGTCCACCTGTGCTTGAACTCTAGTGTGAATCCCTATAGAGACTGAATTCTGGAACTGACCTCAGAGAAGTATTGCCATGAGCTTTGTTGGGATTTTAGGAGCCCACGCATGAGAGTAGCCCTTATAAACTTAGATCAAGGCCACAGAGCACTGGGAATCTCAGCCAAGATAATCCATGATTTTCTTCTTAAAGTCTTGGCAGCCATAGCTGAGAGTCAAAACACACATGTACCTCACATTGTAGACTTCAATTGGACTGGCTTCATGTGACCTTTTGACAACTCTTTGGGAAGCCTTGCCTATGAGAGTTCTCCAGAATTTCATTGAAATGAGCTTCCTCAAAATTTAATGGTTTTTGAAAACCACAGTTCCTCCAACTTCATCCTCAAAAAAAAATGGCTAGATAAACACCATGAAATTTTTGGAATTCCCATGACCAGGTGGCACTGGAGAATCTTTGGATGTCCTATTGCTGATCATGAGTGTATCAGACAGTGCCTTGACTGACTAGGTTTCATGAAAATTGTGTAGAACAGAGATGCCAGTAAGTTGGAGCCTGCAAATTAGTGGGCCTAGAGCAGTGGTGTGAAGGTGTGTGATAAAACGTGTGGTGGGGCCATGTGGATCTGCCACTGGCTTTCAAATGGCTTGTGAATGACATGGTACAGCCAGCAGAACCTTCCATGTAAAGGCATCTTTTTGTATAGGGAGATTTCAAGGCAATGTTCAGAATCAGGTTGCTATGGACAAAGGGGCAACCCATGTGGGATAGAATCCTGGTTGGTGCATTCACATGCAGACCGTGACCTCCACACGTGACAGAACTCCCTCCAGCACTGTGTCCCAGTTGATCTCCTTGTATTTCATGAAGAAAATACCAAAGTCCCAGTGCAGCAGCAAGAACCACCACGAAAAGTGGAGGAGGACCAAATGGCTTCACAGTTCACACGGTGAGTCACTTAGCTCCCAGTGGCCATAGTTTAACTACAAAGAGAGTATTCGCACTGCTGCCTCATGTTCATTGGAAAATTAGAAACAATGTCCTCCAGGTCACATAGATGCAGACCCAGCTTTGATGGTCTCACTAGAAAGTAAGCTAAAGCTACTGACAACAACATATATTTCAAGTGCCCAACCTCAGAGGCAGTTTATCAAGAAGTCTTTAGGCCAGCAGAACTCCATGTTTGTGGAGTGTTTACCATGTGCCTTACTTTTGGAAACTGCTCTACCACTTCCAAGTTTGTGAAATCCTGAGTATATTCCATTCCACATATGCATTCACAGATTTTCTAACTCTTCTCCTCTAATTGTGTCTTACTTGAGGCGAAGTTAATGTCAAGGCATTGTTGTGGATGAGAGTGGGAAGATTTTTGTGTAGCACATATATGCATACACATTGGATTCATTTTCCAATTTTCCATTCGAAATACTTAATCCCTGACACTAACTCATAAACTACTAGACTCTGACTGCTAATCCTAATATGATGGAGAAAACTAACCCAAACAGAATAGAAATACAAGCAGTTCAAAGGAGGCATGGTGTATATTTGGACTTGCCATTTGCATTATGAAGGGTAAGTGTTATAAATCTAGTTAATTTTTAATTGAAATAGTTCTCCTTGTGTTTTTAAAGTTAATAAATATATAAATTCCTGTCTCCCTTTCCCTGTAGCCTATTCAGAACATGTATTTTTATATGCACATATAGAATCCTACCTGGTATCACATGTACATTCTTGTGAGGTGGCTGACTTGGCAGATACAAATTATGAGAAGAGATCACTCCTCCTAAACCCTGTTGGATCTTAAAATTCAACCTATGGGTGAGCTTCCTAGTTGAACAACATTAAACATAAATCCATGTTCAGTAAAAGAAATATTTTTGCATCTGTGGATGATATATATTTCATGATAAATTTCGATTGGCATATATATTGGTAATTTAATGTCTCTGCATGTGTGTTTTTTGTATATATATATATATATATATATATATATATATATATATATACTCTCCAGATTTTTCAAAATATGAAATATATGTGTCTTATATACACTCCCTAAATTCATTCATGTTCATGTGTATGGATTTATAATCAAGTATTCACAAGATTATTCTCAGAAATATTCATCCACCTGAAATACATATTTGTTACCAGTACTGAAAACTAACTTTAGTTAACGTTGCATACAAATACTAAATTTGTACAGTAACTGACCCAGTTTAACATCAATGCAAGTAGATTACTATGGGACATGATGTGTATTTTGACATTCATTTTTATTCAACACTGCTACATTACTATTTCTTCAATTTATGCACATCATAAGATATATATTTCATCCACAAGTTAGCAAACTTATAGGCATTTGTTTCACTTTCAATAACTTCCTGCTTCAGAACACATGGATTCCTCCAGGTTTCTTGTCTTGTCTTTTCATGAGACTTCTTTCCAAACACATTATTTTCAACTTCCATAATCAATTTTGAAGCAAAACTCACACACTCTTCATGATAAACCATAATCCTAATATAACGTTTAGATGTTTAACTGGTTGGAATGAATGTATGTATATCAATATAAGATTTCCTGTATATTTTCAGATATCAATTGAATCCATTATTAAATTTGGAATCCATTATATTATTTATTCACAGTATTGTCTATTCATGCATTATCTCTATATTCATATCACAGGGTACACCTATTTGTACCCCCAATAATAATTTGTACATTTCGACACAGAAGCAATGGTCACACTTATTATTTTACCAATGTAAATGTCAGGCGAGCATTGGAGGAAGAGACTACCAGGGACTGTTTAATGCAACAGCCAAAAGTTTATGGGGGTCCAACATGCTGGGGCTCAGAGCTCCCTTGAATAGAGCAGAGAGCCCTGAGAACAGCTTAAGCAGAGCTTATATACTTTCCTTGGAGAGGGCAGGGAGGGAAGATTATTGATGGGTCAGCGCGAGTGGGCAGTTTGCGTGCAAATGGGTGAGGGAGTACACTCTGCAGTTTTGCAGTTGGTACAGAACATTCAGGGAACAAGATTAGCGAACAGTTCTCAAGATATCAACAGTGTTTTGTTAAGCATACCGTAAAACTGGAAGTGACAATTACCTATTTTATTTACCTTTCATTCCCCACTTTCTTTTGGTTACATTAAATCATAATAGTGATCATTGAGGATGTCACATTTTATGTCTGCTAGTGTGGTATATTGATTTCTGATTACCATAAGTTTAACTTGTCCAATTTGAGCTTGGAGAAAGGAAACTACACGGTTGAGCAAACAGGGTCCTACAGTTAGCAATAATGTGAGGATTATTAATGGACCGGCCAGGGCTGATAAAAGCATAGTTACCCAGGGGGACTCTGTGAACCAAGACTCAAACCACCCTTTTTGGGCCTCTCTTGTTGATGCTCTTTAATGCGTCTTCTTAATTTAATCATAGATTCTTTTACAACTCCAGTATGGTAGGCATAATAACAACATTCTTCCCTCAATGCAGGACAAAGGCCCCTTCTCTCATGAAGAGGAGGTCGAACCCTCGCCTGTTCTGTAAAACAACTTCAGAGAGAGAGGTTAAAGATTCTTGTAAAGCTGTGATGGTGGTTTTTTAATATCTTTAAGTTTTGGTCTATTGCTGCTTCTAATTGGGTCATTTGTTGTGTCCCATGGATTAGGGCAGTGGTTCCTGTGCCCACCTCTGCAGCAACTACTATTCCTCATAGGATGGCTAAAGTGAAGGATACAGGTTGCCAGCGGAACAGGGTTGTATGCCCCCCTATTTGAAATTTAAATGATCCTGCCTCATGATAGAGCACTCGGGGAAACATCTGCACCATTACATAATTAATCACATCTGTTGATAATTTTATGAATAAACAATGTTTAAGTATATAGAATTATACTGTTGTAGGTATGGACAAGGCAAGGCACCTAAGATAGCACCAAAGACAGGGAAACAGTCCTATTTGGTTGCAACCGGATATAGAGGGCATTGCTTCTGTTGTAATCAATTAATCCCCTGAATCCCAAGTTTAGGTAGTTTCAGAATTTTGTACCCAACATGTAAGGGAAAAGACTCAGAAATTCACAGTCTGCAGAAGTTCACAAAAAGCAGTTTTTGGTTCTGTTTTTATTTTCCTCTTCTCTGGGAAAGATAACTTATTAAGGACTCCTGGGAGGGGGAGAGCTTTTTTCTTCTCTTTTATTTTCTCCCTGCCAGCTGTTACCATGGAGCCCAGTTGGTAACTTCTTTATCTTGGAAATGTAGCCATCTCTGGAAGCCTCAGCTCATGGCCAGAGGCCTTGTTCACATATTTTGTAAAAAACTAGTAAGGGGGTGTCTAGCTTAGAAGGGCTGATTTTTCCAGCCAGTGGCCAAGTATAACAGAGCAACACGAAAAGAGGAAGTTTATCTACACTGAACTCTTTTATAGGGACTTTGTTGCTGAAAGTCCTAAAGTCAGCCACGATGAAGACTTCTGGAGAAGGCCATTTAAGATTTTTCTGTGGGCCTGGTACAGAGGGGAAGACGGGGAAGGCGGGGGGTGAGAGCAGTTCTGTGGTTCTGAGAATGAGGAAAAAGAGATATAAAAGAATAATGGGAAAAGGGTTTGGGATTTTCCTGGCAACAAAACTTGAGCAGTAGAACAGGTAGAGCAGATGGGAAGACGGGAATGAGTATCTAAAAAGCCTGTGAGGGACTTTAAATTCTTAGTAACCTGTTTTTAGTGATGACAAAGCAACTTTAAAGGCCATTTTCATTACATCTTGGATAGGCGTCTGAGGGCACTCCTCAGCTGGTTTGAGCTTTGGGTTAGCTGGTAAGAGGACCTGGTGGGACCCGGTGTGGGCACTGACAGGAGAAGAGAGGAGTGAGTGGGTGGAAGGGTACCTCAGTACCTGCTGCCTCAGCATGGGGGCAATGGTCTGAGAATCAGCGGAGGTTTGGGGTTTTGATCTAGTAATTGGAGGGGAGAAATCAGGTTGTTGATGTGAGAGTGACAGCAGAGAATCTGGAGCAGAAGGATCTATTGGAGAAACATATTTCGTGATGTGAGCAAAGGAGGGAAAAGGCCTACACATAGGGGAATTTTCTTCAATCCTTTTGAGCACTTGCCGAAGTTGAAATAGTCACACAGAATTTGAGGATCTAGAGACCCCTCTGGGGGCCATCGGTTTTGGTTGTCTAATTGGTAATATGGCCAATGCTGTGAACTGAATTTGATGAGGAGTTTGGGTTCCACCAGGCAGCCCCTGTATGCTCACATCCCCATGACTTACGGAAGAAGACGGCTTTTCCCCCACACAGCCGTGGTTGTTTGTGGCTTTGATAGTCCACCGGGCAAACATAGTAATCTAGGCTAGCCAACCTGCATCAGGCTTGCGTGTCCCTACATCCATAATGTTTGTTTCCATTATCTGTGGTACGGGAGAAATTTAATGGAATTTTAGTGGGATCCTCTTCATCAGAGATATCCCAATTGGAAAGACGTATACCCAGCTGACAAATATCTGGGTGGAGAGTTGGCCACCAGGTCCCTAAGGGGGCTGTATGTGAGACAGACCATACTTCTTGTCTAATAGGATTTGTGATCAGCCATCGCTGCTGAATGGGCTGATGATGGTTAGGACTAGTGGTGGCCAAGGGGAGAGTCTATAGCCTTATCCACATGGCAAATATGCAATTTGAAAGGGTTACCAGTCTTTTCCACTTTCAAGCCAGAGTCTGGACAGGGCACAGGCTTGAGATGAGAATTAGGATCCAGGAAGTGATTCCATCTACCTTTACCACTGTAGGCTTTATAAGTAGCACCTGGTATGGTCCTGTCCAGCGGGGTTCCAGGGATGACACCTGATGTCATCTTATGTAGATGAAGTCTCTTTTTTGATATCGATGTGGAGTCTCCTCTTCACCAGGTTGGTAGGCAGTGGCCAGCTGTTTTGACAGGTATCCCTGAGTTCTTTCAATAGCTTTAAGTTTGTCAAGCAAGGGGGTGTGGAAGGGATCGGTAGGTCTTAGAGTTGTGGTTAGGTCCTTACTGGAGGAGGGGCCCCATAGAGAATTTCATAGGAGGTGAGGTTACACAAAGAAACAGAGGGAGTATTTCTTGCATGAAACAGTGCATAAGGCAGGAGCATAGTCCAATCTTTGATGCCCTCTCTAAGCTTAATTTCGTTAAGGTCTCTTTAATGGTTCTATTAATTTTTTTAACCTGTCCTGAGCTCTGGGGTCTATAAGCACAATGTAACTTCCAATTTATCCCCAGGATCCTGGCTAACCCCTTACTTACCTGGGCCATGAACGCCGGTCCATTATCAGACCCTATTACCTTAGGTAGGCCGTATCATAGAAAAATATCTTTCAGGATTTTCTACCACCATTTGTGCCTTTTTTTTTGTGGGGAAGGCTTCAATCCATCCTGAAAATATATCTACAAACACTAGGAGATATTGAAGTCCATACCTTGCTGGCTAAATTTCAGTAAAGTCCACTTCCCAGAATTTCCTGGTCTGGTTGCTCATAGGTGCTTTCCTGCAGGAAGCTTGGAAGGGTAATTGTTCTATTGACAGAACGGACAGGGTTTTGTTACCCGTTCAGTTATGTCCTTTCGCTGTGAGTCGGTTAGTGGAAAACTCTGTTCTTGATCCTTCAGGAATGCCTGCAGTTTCTTTGGACCAAGGTGTGTGAATTGATGTACATTTTTAACGTAGTGTAGGGCTTTCTGAAATTGCAGGCTTGGCTCAGTGAAGTTGAGGAGTTAAGTGCCAGTGTCGTAAGATGTTATCAAAAGCTTGCTGGTGCTCAGGGGTCCATTGGAATTGGGCATCTCCCTTTAACAGCGGGTATAAAGGAGAAGTTAAGGATGCAAACACAGGAATCCATAACCTGCAAAACCCAGTAGTCCCAAGAAACTCTTTGTGTTGTCTGCTGCTGGGGCGGGGGGTATCTGCACAACCATTTGTTTTCTGGGCTCAGTGAGCCAACGTTTACCACCTCTAAGGGAATAGCCCAGGAAGACTACTTCTTGCTGGCAAATTTGGGGTTTTTTGGAAGAAGCTCTATACCCGAGTTGAGCAAGCTTATATAATAGTGCTTGGTTCCCAGACTCACAGTTTTCCTTGGTGTTGGCTGCAGTAGCAGGTCATCCACGTATTGAAGCTGGGTGACTTCGGGGTGCATAGTTCTGAAGTTGTTGACATCTCTGTGGAGGGCTTCATCAAAGAGAGTGGGGGAGTTTTTGAACCCCTGTGAGAGTCTAGTCCATGTTAGTTTGTCATACGTTCCGGTTTCTGGGTCTACCCACTCAAAAGCAAACAGAAACTGACTGTCTTTATGCAGAGGCATGCAAAAGATAGCATCTTTATGTCCATACCATTTCTACTCAGGGTTCAGAGTGATAAGCAGATTGTACAAATTATTTACCGTGGGGTGAATGTCCTGCACTCTGTTGTTGATCTCTCTTAGGTCTTGAACGGGGATAGTCCCCAGTTCCTGGATTTTTTACTGGTAGCAGGGGAGTGTTCCAGGCTGATTGACAGGGCCTTAGGACCCTAAAGCCAGATATTTCTGAATATGGGGCCTTAACCCATCTTTAGCATTTTTGCTCAGAGGATGTTGTTTGACATTGATTGGGGAGGCTGAGGTTTTTAACTCCACTGTTCTTGGAGGTTGTTTCATGGCTAGGCCTAACCCAACAATTTTTGCCCAGGCATCTGGGTAATCTGTTATCCATTTCTGGGGTAGCTTGCCTGTTTGATCATTCTTGGGGTGTGTGAAAAGTGGATGTTCATCTTCGACTGACATTTATAAAGCCATGACTATAGGAGTTTTTAATGAAGGATTTAGAAATTTCATTTTGGGGCCTTTGGGGTTAAAAGTTGTTTTGGCCCGGAGCTTACTGAGCAGATCTCTGCCCATCAATGGGGCCAGACATTCTGGGATTACTAGGAAGGAATGTTGGATTTTTCCTTTCCCCATGTTCTTGGTCCTCTTAGTTGTCTAAGTCTGATATTTACTGCTGTTAGCCCTTTGAACTAGAGACCTTTTATTTGATAGAGGGCCCAGTGGGGCCTTAAGGGCTGAGTATACTGCTGCTGTATCCACTTCAAAGTTTATGGGGTCCCCTTCACTTCAAAAGTTACCCTGAGCTCGGGGAAGGGATCTGAGCCCCGACATTCTCAGTCAACCTCCAGAGTCAGAAAGGCTGTCTGGCGTGGCTGTCTCTTTCTAGGGCACTTTTTGGCTCAGTGTCCTTTTTCTTTACAGTAGGCACATTGATCTGAGGCCAAGGGTGGCCTCTGGTGGGGACCCAGGTATCGCTTCTTGTCTCCCTGTTTCTTAATTTCTGGCCTATTTATTGTTGTGACCAGGACATTAGTTAATACCTTCATCTGTCTTTTTCATCTGTCATCCTCCCTTTGCTCCCTTTCGTTCTCTCTGTTTCTCTCTTATAGGATACTTTCTCGGCTACCCTGAGTAAATCTCTCAAAGTCATACCTTGTAATCCATCTAAGTCTTGTAACTTTCTTTTAATATCCAGATCAGCTTGCCCAATGAAGGCCATCATGACATATGTCTTTTGATCCTCTGCCTGAAGATCGAAAGGAGTATATCTCCTATATGCCTCCATAATTCTCTCTAGAAACATAGAGGGATATTCATCAGGCCCTTGAATAATCTCTCTTACCTTGGCCAAATTATTTGGTTGGCTAGCGGCCGGTTGGAAACCCACTATTAGGGCCCGGCAATAAGTGGACAGATGCTCCCTACCTTCAAAGGTGTCGGGGTCCCAGTTGGGTCAGTTCAAGGGTAAGCCGGCTTTGATTATGTTGGGAAGTTGTGTTGGTCACCCATCTGGTCCGAGGATATTTTTTCCTAGCTTCCAGAAAGTTTCTCTCTCGTTCCTCTGTCATGAAGAGAATCCCTAGGATTTGTTGGCAGTCATCCCAAGTAGGCAGGTGTGAAAACGCCAGGGAGTTCTTTGAGTTCTTTTAGCCGGGCCAGCTTCCTCCAGGGAAGGAGGGGCTGTGTGTGTGACAAGGGGGAGTCATCTGGTGGGCGCTGGGCCGGCCTAGCTTTCTCCAATGGCGGAGAGGCTGAGTCAGCAGCAAAGGAATCACTTAGAGGTTGTTGGGGGTTGGTGGACGACGGCAGCGGATAAGAAGGGTAGGAGAGTCCAGTAGAGTCTTGAGACTCAGGGAGAACAGAGGTTGGAGGAGGAAGAGAAGAGGGTTTGTGAGATAGAATCATGGTGGAAGGAGTAGGAGTGGGCGCAGAGACAAAGAAAGGCTTCACCCATGTAGGAGGAGATTTGCAGAGGTCCTGCAAAGTTAAGATATATGGCTGGTGATCTGGATGTCTATGTGGCCCCGGTTGAAAGAAAAAATCTCTGACGTTTCAAATTAGTGGGAAGTAGATGTTTCTAGGGGCTATCCAACTCCAAAGGTGGGTCATTCTGAGGCACAGAGGGTCTGCCAGGTCCAGCAATTTACTGAAAAAGAAAGATTCTGGGCCTTGCGCAGACTTTGGTCCAGTGATCAAGGTCAGGAAGAGAGGTGTTGAAGTGCTCTGTCCCAAAATGAGAGATACACAAACAGTGAAAGAAATCACACACTACACTGACAAGACAAGACAATAAAGACAGGCAATGGACGTCCAATACTGAGGCCAGGACTGAGTAGCCGGCAAAACCTGATGGTCTGGCCATACTGAATCCGAAGCAAAATATCACTGAGTCAAGGAGACTATTGTTCCTCGATTTCCTGAGTCCTCTGGGGCATCCCCCAGGGACGTGGCCTCTGTCAGAGAGAGCTCACGCTCATCACCAATAGCCATTTTGCCAAGCCCTAACCTGAAACCTAAAACCAAAAAGAGTTCCCTTACTTACCCTGAAAGGAGCCCCTTGGGGATCTTTCATCCACCGCTGCCGGATCTTGCTCGTGCCTCCAGATGTAAAGGTTGGGCAAGCATCAGAGGAAGAGACCACCATAGGAATGTCTCATGCAACAGTAAATGGTTTATTATGGGTCCAGCATTCTGGGGCTCAGAGCTCACTTGAATAGAGCAGAGAGCAATGAGAACAGCTTAAGCAGAGCTTATATGCTTTCCTTGGAGAGGGCAGGGAGGGAAGTTTATTGATGGGTCAGGGCAAGTGGGTGGTTTGCGTGCAAACGGGTGAGGGTATACATTTGCAGTTTGGCAGTTGGGGACAGCACATTCTGGAAACAAGATTAGCAAACAGTCCTCAAGACTTCAAAAGTGTTTTGTTAAGCATACAGAAAAACAGTAAGTAACAAGTACCTATTTTATTAACCTTTCACCAAAGCCTAAATGGAAAGTGAGCATGGATTACTAAACACATCCATATCCAGGTTGCCTAACGCTCTCAAATCAATCCTATTGGTGACTACATACTTGTTTCTTCTTAAGATAATATATTCAACCTCAACCCTGTTGAAAATGACTAATCCTATCACTCACTTTATATTTTCCTGATTTCCTAATGTCTCTATTGATATCTGCTTTCCTACATATTTTCCCCAGTTCATCATTGTGACTGACTCTTCACATGGGCTGACATTTACATTCACTCTTTATCCGAAACCCTATTGCTAAAGAACTTTTGGTCCAAATCCTATACTCACTCTTTTTTCTAACATACCGACTATCTTCCTAATCCTAAAGACTATCCCTTTTTGACTGGATGATCTCTTCGACAAGCAATCATCCAAGGTACAAGGTCCTATGCCATTGTATATTGATTTATCTGAGACATCTGTGCAGAACATAATTCAAAGCTAAGTATCCCAATCAACAGCCCAATGCCCTTCCTGGATTCAAATCTTATCTAGATTTCTGTTTTCAAACTTATATTTCACCAATATATTCTTGTAAATATCGCAAGTTCCCAATACCATTATTCATTAAGCAGAATGATTCCTAACTCAAATGAAACATGTTATTAAGCCTAACCATACATTGTTCCCTCAAACTAACTTTACAGAAGACCCGAGACAGAGTTTATCTTACAACACAGTAATGTAGGGGATCTTCCACCTGCTGAGAACATCAAAGGACCATGCAGAAATTATACCCTGAAGAAGTTGCAGGCAGCTATGAAGGACCTAAGAGGGGAAAAGTCATATTCCATGGCAAACAACAGGGTCAGTATGAAGGGATGTGTCTGAATCAGCCTCTCCTTTCTTAATGTAGAGAACTGATGAAACCATGCCTGTGTGGAGAGCTGTTTACAGGTGCCTATGGTTGATATACCATTCTAACTTGTGAAAGTGTCAAAGGAAGTAGGGGCAGCCTCCATTTCATGGGACCTTTTGAAGCAACTGTTAGGACAAAGTGGTGGCCAAGGTAGTGACCTCATTCAGTTCCTAAAGAAAGTGACCTCACCTCTCTTCCTTGGTGATCAAAAAATCTGAAATTGTGATGCAGGAAGCCAGGCACCCAGAGCCAGTCCCAGTCCCAGTCCCAGTGGTCTCACTTGTTTGGATTTACCAAGGACAGAGTCAGTCTTCCTTGGTACCGACTGATATGAGGATTGTCAAATGGCAGAAGAGCTCTGAAGAGGGGCCTTTCCTGAGAAAGCAGGTATTGGTTCACCGCTGGCTCCTGACAACTTCACAGTGTTGGCCAAGGAGACCAGATCTGAGAAAGGACAGGCCATTTCAGGGGAACATAGTATGGCCCACCAGTTAGAGGACACTCCAGATAGTCACAGACCTACTTGGGTTAAGGAGGTGCCTTTGTGGGTGTTCAGTGACTTTGTGCTTTTCTCTCATGTTCTGAGAATAGGTAGGAAAGGCAGTTTTTTTGGGTTGGAGTGGACTGTTTCTAGTAAGTCGTTTGACAAGGCTAGTGTTTCTAAGTCTGAGTATCCCACTGTGTCCGTGGTTGTAGACATTAGAAAAGAGAAGGCATCAAAGGATGTGTCCTGTCTAGTAGAAAACTTCCCAGCATTCATCCTGCCTAATTGAAGAATGGACTTTGGTTTGCCTTATGGATGGGCAACACCTACTAAATTCCTAAGTTCCTGTTTTCTTCCTGAATTCTGGCCACTCTCCAGAATAGTCTCATGGTTTTGTTTCCAAGATATGTACCACCTCCAAGCTCTGAGACATGTCCATATACTTGATAGCTGTAGAGAATGGGAACATCTTAGAAAACTCAGATATCAGTGTGACCCGGAAATTCTCAGTGGAGAAACCCTGCTTTGGTTCATTTGCTTACCTATGGTTCTGTTGTCCTGAATGTCGGGAAGATCTTTGCCTCAGGCCACCCCTTTGTGAAGCCTGAAGAAAACAGTTTTCAAATGGAAATGAATGGGCATCACCTGTGGCTCTTTGCTTAATTGCTTGTAAAAGGATGTGTCTAAATCAGCCTCTTGGCCCTGTATGAGGTTGTGGCTTAGATTCTCAGCACATGATGGATCTAAAGATAGATTCCATGTGTGCAATCAAAACCAAAATGGCCAAAAATCTGTCATTGTTGATGAGTCTCTTGCCTTCCTCTGTTAGGATTCTGACCTCTATCAAGTGAGAATAGGGATCCTTTAGGTCAAATGAGTTCTTTGAAGAACTGCAGAGGTGCTTGTGTTTTCTTGTGACTCCAAATCACTTAAAGAATCTATCCCTGAGAGTCAGTAGGCCTCAAATTGGAGAAGCAGGCCTATTGGATCACTCCAGGTTCACAGGAAGGGTGACCATGCCACCCTGACTTTAGGCAAATGAGGGGCAAGGAAGATTATTTTGGACACTCTCTTGGGATGCGTCCCACATGAAAAACTCCAGCCAGAGGTAATGATGAGTGTCTCTCTGGAAGAAGGTGAGGACCATGTGGAAGTGTTTTGGTTTTAATTGTAGTCATTCATGTGGCAGTTGGAAGAGATGACTGGATCCACCTGGGCTTGAACTCTGGTGTCATTCCCCTTAAACACTCAGTTCTGGATCAATCATCAAAGAAGTATTGCCATGAATTGTGTTAAGAATTTAGGAGGCCATGCATGAGAGTCTCCGTTGGAAACTGAGATCTAGTCCTAGGGTGGCTTTCCACAGAGCACTGGGAATCTCAGCCAGGATATCAAATTATTTTTTTCTGAAAGACTTGGAAGCCATATTTGCTAGTCAAAACACACATGGACCTCAATTGTAGACCTCGATGGGCCTGGATTCATGTGACTTTTAGGCCACTCTTTGGGAAGCCTTGCCTGTGAGAGTTCTTCAAATTTTTCATTGAAATGAGCTTCCTCACCATTGAATGATTCCTGAATGATTTGAAAGCCATAGTGCTTCCAACTTCATAATTGAAAATTGGCTAGATAAATACCATGAAATTTTTGAAATTCCAATGACCAGGTGGCAATGAAGAACATTTGGATGTCCTGTTGCTGATCACGAGTGTACCAGAAAGTGCCTTGATTGACTGGTTTTGATGAAAATGGTGTAGAACAGAGATCTCAATAATTTGGATCCTGCTGAGTAGTGGGCCTAGAGCAGTGGTGAGCAAATGTGTGATAAAACATCTGAGGTGGGGCCATGTGGATCTGCCATTGGCTTCCAAATGGCTTGTGACTGACATGGTGCAGCCAGCAGACCCTTATATGTAAAGGCAACTTGTTATATGGAGAGGTTTCAGTGCAATGTTCAGAATCAGGTTGCTATGGTCAAGGGGGCATCCTATGTGGTATACAAGCCCTGTTGGTGCATTCTCCTGCAGACCCTGATCCACCACACGTGACAGAACTCGCGGCAACACTCTGTCCCAGTTGAACTCCTTGTATTTCGTGAAGCAAATACCAAACTCCGAGTGCAGCAGGAAGAAACATTAGGAAAAGTGGAGGATGATAAAATGGCTTCGCAGTCCATATGGGGAGACACTTAGCCCCCAGTGGCCACAGTTTACATACAAGAGAGAATTCAGCACTGCTGCTTCATGTTTATTGGAAAATTATAAACCATGTCCTCCAGATCACAGAGATGAAGACGCAGCTTTGATGGTCTCACTGGAAAGGAAGCTAAAGATCCTCACAAAAACATATATTTCAAGTGCCCAACCTAGAGACAGTTTCTCCAGACGTCTTTAGGCAGGCAAATCTCCATGTTTGTAGAGTTTTTACACTGTCCCTTACTTTTGGAAACTCCTCTACAATCTCCAAGGTTGTGAACCCTAAGCATTTTCAATTTCAGATATGTATTCAAAGATTTTCTAACTCTTCTCCTCTAATTGTGTCTTACTTGGGGTGAAGGTAATGTCAAGGCATTGTTCTGAATGAGAGTGGGAAAATTTTTTTATAGTACACATTTGCATACACATTGATCCATTTTCCAATTTTCCATTCGAAATACTGAATCCCTGACACTAACTCATACCCTACTAGACTCTGACTACTAATCCTAATATGATGGAGAAAAATAAACAAAAAAAATGAAAATACAAGCAGTTCAGAGGAGGCATGGTGTATAGTTGGACTTCCCTCTTGCATGATAAAGGGTCGGTTTTATAAATCTACTCAATTTTTAATTGAAATAGTCCTCCATGTGTTTTTTTTTAAAGAGAGAGTTAGAGAGGAGAGAGAGAATTCTATAATATTTATTTTTTTAGTTATCGGCGGACACAACATCTTTGTTTGCACGTGGTGCTGAGAATCGAACCCATGCCGCACGCATGCAAGGCGAGCGCGCTACCACTTGAGCCACATCCCCAGGTCTCTCCATGCGTTTTTAAAGTTAACAAATATGTGAATTCCTGTCTCCCATTCTCTGTAGCCTACTCAGCACATGTACTTTTTATATGCACATATAGATTCCTACTTGGTATCACACGTATATTTTTATGAGTTGGCTGACTTGGCAGAAACAAATTGTAAGAAGAGATCAGTCCTCCTAAACGCTGTTGGAACTGAAAATCCAAACTATGGGTGAGCTTCCTATTAGAACAATATTATACATAAACCCATGTTTAGTAAAATAAATATTTTTGCATCTGAGGGTGATATATATTACATGATGAATTACGATTGGCATATATATATTGATACTTTTTAATGAATTTTTGTGTTTTTTTGTCTATATATATATATATATATATATATATATATATATATATACACACATACACTCTACAGATTTTATAAAAAATGAAATATATTTGTCTTATATACACTCCGTAAATTCATTCATGTTCATGTATGTGGATTTATAATCAACTTTTCACAAGATTATTCTCAGAAATAATCATCTACCTGAAATACATATTTGTTTCCCAGTGCTGAAAACTAACTTCAATCAATGGTGCTTACAAATCCTAATATTTCTACAGTAACTGACCCAGTTTAACATCAATGCAAGTATATTTCTATGGGACATGATGTCTATTTTGACATTCATTTTAATTCAACACTGGTACATTACTATTTCTTCAGTTTTTGCACATCATAGGTTATATATTTCATTCACAAGTTCACAAATTTATAGGAATTTGTTTCACTTTTAATCACTTCCTGCTTCAGAACACATGTATTCCTCCATGTTACTTGACTGGTCTTTTCATGAGACTTCTTTCCAAACACATTATTTTCGATTTCCATAATCAATTTTGAAGCTAAACCCACACACTCTTCAAGATAAACCATAACATTAATATTACCATTAGATGTATAAGTGGTTGGAATGAATGTGTGAATATCAATATAAGATTTCCTGTACATTTTCACATTTCAATTCAATCCATTATTAAAGTTGGAACCAGGTATGCTATTTATTCACAGTATGGTCTATTAATGCATTATCTCTATATTCATAGACACAGTGTACACCTCTTTGTTCCCCCAATACTAATTTATACCTCTTCAAACATTGCTCCCAAAAATGGTAGAAGAAATATTCATGTCACCTTATCTATCTATCTATCAATATATATATATATATATATATATATATATATATATATATATATATATATATATATATATATATATTTCTTTTTTTTATCACAGTAATATTCTGGACACAAAAAACAAAGGTCATACTCATGATTGTATCAAAGCCTAAATGGAAAGTGAGCATGGATTACTAAAAACAACCATATCCAGGTTGCCTAATGTTCTCAAATGTAAATCCTATTGGTGACTACATATTTGTTTCTTTCTAAGATTATATATTCAACTTCAAGCCTGTTGAAAATGTCTAATCCTATCACTCAGTTTATACTTTGCCTGATTTCCTTATATCTCTATTGATATCTGCTTTCCTACATATATTCCCCAGTTCATCATTGTGTCTGACACTTCACATATGCTGATATTTACATTCAATGTCTACCCGAGACCCTATTGCTAAAGAAATTTTGGTCTAAATCCTATACTCACTCTTATTTCTAAACCTACTGACTATCTTCCTAATCCTACTGACTATTGCTTTTTGACTCGATGTTCTCTTCGACAATTAATCATCCAAGGTATAAGGTCCTAAACCATTGTATTTCAATTTGTCGGAGACATATATGCAGAACATAATTCAAACCTAAGAATCCCACTCAAGGACCCAATGCCCTTCTGACTTCGAATCTTACCTAGATTTCTGTTTTCATACTTACATTTCACCTATATATTCTTGTAAATATCACAGGTTCCCAATACCATTATTCATGGGGCAGAGAGATTCCTAACCCAAATCAAACATGTTATTAACCCTAAACATACACTGTTCCCTCAATCTAACTTTACAAAAGAGGAGGGACAGAGTTGGTCTTACAATACAGGAATGTAGGGGATCTTCCACCTTCTGAGAACATCAAAGGTCCATGCAGAAATGATCCCTGGAGAAGATATAGGCAGCTATGAAGGACCTGAGAGAGGAAAAGTCATCTTTTATGGTAAACAACCTGGTCAAGATGAATGGATGTGTCTGAATCAACCTCTATCTTCTAAATGTAGAGAAGATGGACCAAATCAGGCCTGTGTGGAGAGCTCTTCCCAGGTGCCTATGGTTGATATACCATTCTAACTTGTGAAAGTGTGACAGAAAGAAGGGACAGATTCCATCTCATGGGACCCTTAGAAGTTACTGTTAGAACAAAGAGGTTGCCAAGGCAGTGACCTCATTCTGTTCCTGAAGGAAGTGACCTCACTTCACTTCCTTGGTGATGGAACTCTCTGAACTTGGGATCCAGGAAGAGAGGCACCCAGAGCCAGTCGCAGTCCCAGTCCCTGTGGTCTCACTTGTTTCAATTTACCAAGCACAGAGTCAGTCTTTCTTAGTACCAACAGATGTGAGTATGGCCAAATGCCAGGAAAGCTCTGAAGAAAGACCTTTCTGAGAAAGCAGGTAATGGTTCACCGCTGGCTCCTGACAACTGCACAGAGTTGGCCAAGGAGACCAGATTTGAGATACAACAGGCCATTTTGGGGGAATATAGTATGGCCCACCATTCAGAGGACACTCCACAAAGGAGGTGCCTTTGTGGGTGTAGGTGTGTGTATGGTTTTTTCTCAAGTTCTGAGAAGATGTAAGAAAGGCTGTTTGTTTGAATTGGCGTGGACTGTTTCTAGTAAGTCCTTTGACAAGGCGAGTGCTTCTATGTCTGTGTATCCCACTCTGTCCGTGGTTGTAGACATTAGAAAAGAAAATGCATCAATGGATGTGTCCTGTCTAGGAGAAAGCTTCGCAACATTCATCCTGCCCGATTTATTAATGGACTGCAGCTTTCCTTATTGAAGGGAAACACCTGCTATCTTTCAAAGTTTCTGTTTACATCCTGAATTCTGGACACTCTCCAGAATTGCCTCATTGTTTTGTGTCCAAGATATGTACTACCTCCAAGCTATGTGATATGGCTATGTACTGGATAGCTGAAGGGAAAGGCGAGCATCTCAGAAAACTCAGATATCAGTGTGAACAGGAAAGTCTCAGTGGAGAAACCCTGCTTTGTGCATTTTGTTTACCTATTGTTCTGTTGCCCTGAATTTCAGGAAGGTTTTTGCCTCAGACCACTCCTTTGTGAATATCAATTCAATCCATTATTTAAAGTGGAACCAGCTATACTATTTATTCACAGTATGGTCTATTCATGCATTATCTGTATATTCATAGACACAGGGTACAGCTTTTTGTACAACCAATACTTATGTATATGTCTTCAAAATATTACTCGCAGAAATGGTGAAAGAAATACTCATGTCACCTAATCTACATATACATTTTATCACAGTAATATTCTGGACACAAAATGCAAACTTCACACTTATTATTGTACTAAAGCCTAAATGGAAGGTGAACATGGATTACTTCCATGTTCAGGTTGCCTAATGCTCTCAAATATCAATCCTATTGGTGACTACATATTTGTTTCTTCCTAAGATTATATATTCAAAATCAACCCTGTTGCAAATATCTAATCATATCACTCACTTTATACTTTGCCTGATTTTGTAATATCTCTTTTTTTATTGTTACGATGAGCCAATTTAGTACTTTTTTAATTTTTTTTTCATCTTTCATACATTTGATTCAAGTGAGTTATGCATTTCCATTTTTACCCCAAATACAGATTGCAGAATCACATCAGTTACACATTCACAATGTTTACATAATGCCATATTAGTGACTGTTGTATTCTGCTGACTTTTCTATCCCCTACTATCCCCCCTCCCCTCCCCTTTCATCTTCCCTCTCTACCTCATCTGTTGTTGTTCCGTTCTCTCCCTTCCCCCCCTTTCCCCTCACAACCTCGTATATGTGATTTCGTATAACGATGAGGGTTCTTTCCGTTTCCATGCAATTTCCCTTCTCTCTCCCTTTCCCTCCCATCACTTGTCTCAGTTTAATGTTAATATTTTCCTCATGCTCTTTCCCTCTTTTCAGTTCTTAATTGCTCTCCTTAAATCAAAGAAGACATTTGGCATTTGTATTTTAAGGATTGGCTAGCTTCACTTAGCATAATCTGCTCTAATGCCATCCATTTCCCTGCAAATTCCATGAATTTGTCATTTTTTAGTGCTGCATAATACTCCATTGTGTATAGATGCCACATTATTTTTTATCCATTCATCTATTGAAGGGCATCTAGGTTGGTTCCACAGTCTGCCTATTGTGAATTGTCCTGCTATGATCATTGATGTGGCGGTATCCCTATAGCATGCTCTTTTATGGTCCTCAGGGAATAGTCCGAGGAGGGCGATAGCTGGGTCAAATGGTGGTTCCATTCCCAGCTTTCCCAGGAATCTCCATACTGCTTTCCATAATGGCCGCACCATTTTGCAGTCCCACCAGCAATGTACAAGTGTACCCTTTTCCCCACATCCTCGCTAGCACATATTATTGTTTGACATCCTAATGGCTGCCAATCTTACTGGAGTGAGATGGTATCTTAGGGTGGTTTTGATTTGCATTTCTCTGACTGCTAGAGAAGGTGAGAATTTTTTCATGTACTTATTAATTGATTGTATGTCTTCTTCTGAGAAGTGTCTGTTCAGGTCCTTGGCCCATTTGTTGATTTTGTAATATCTCTATTGATATCTGCTTTCCTACATATTTTCCACTGTTCATCATTGTGACTGACCCTTCAAGTGTGCTGATATTTACTTTCACACTTTAACCCAAACCCTATTGCTAAAGCACTTTTGTTCCAAATCCTATACTCACTCTTCTTTGTTAACCTACCGAATATCTATCTAATCCTACTTGCTATCCCTTTTTGACTGGATGTTCTCTTCGAATTTTAATCATAAAAGGAACAAGGTCCTATGCCATTGTATATCGATTTATCTGAGATATCTGTGCACAACGTAAATCAAAGCTAAGTATCCCAATGAAGGGCCCATTGCCCCTCTGGGCTTCAAAATTACCTAGACTTTCTTTTTTCATTTATATATTTCACCTCTATATTTTTAAAAATATCGCAGGTTCCCAATACCATTATTCATCCAGCAGAATGATTTCTAACCCAAATCAAACATTTTATTAACCCTAACAATACACTGTTCCCTCAATGTAAATTTAAAGAAGAGCAGGGACAGAGTTGGTCTTACAATACAGGAATGTAGGGGATCTTTCACCTGTTGAGAACCACAAGTTCAATGCAGAAATTATCACTGGAGAATATGTAGTCAGCTATGGAGGACCTGAGAAAGCAAAAGTAAACTTCCATGGCAAAATACCTGGTCAGGATGACGGGATGTGTCTGAATCAGAACCTCTCTTCTCAATGTAGAGGAGATGGACCAAACCAGGCCTGTGTGGAGAGCTATTACCGGGTTCCTATGGTTGATATACCATTCTAACTTGTGAATGTTTCACAGGAAGTAGGGGAAGCCTCCATCTAATGAGACACTTGGAAGCAACTGTTAGGATAAAGTGTTTGCCAAGGCAGTGACCTCATTCATTTCCTGAAGGAAGTGACCTCACCTTACTCCCTTGGTGATGGAACTCTCTGAACTTAGGATCCTGGAAGCCAGGCACACAGAGCCAGTCCCAGTACCAGTCCCAGTGGGTTCACTTGTTTGGAATTACCAAGGACAGAGTCAGTCTTTCTTTGTACCTACTGATGTTAAAATGGCCAAAAGCCAAGAGAGCTCTGAAGAGGGGCCTTTCCTGAAAAAGCAGATAGTGGCCCACCGCTGGCTCCTGACAACTTCATAGAGATGGCCAAGGAGACCATATCTGAGACAGGACAGGACATTTCGGGGGAACATTGTGTGGCCCACCAGTCAGAGGACACTCCATAGAGTCACAGACCTACTTAGGGTAAAAAGGTGCCTTTGTGGGTGTGGTTGTGAGTTTGTGATTTTGTCTCATGTTGTGAGAATAGGAAAAAAAGGTGGTTTGTTTGGTTTGGAGTGAACTGTTTCTCGTAAGTCGTTTGAAAAGGAGAGTGTTTCTATGTCTGTGTATCCCATGGTGTCCGTGGTTGTAGACATTAGAAAAGAGAGTGCATCAATGGATGTGTCCTGTCTAGTAGAAAGCTTCCCATTTCATCCTGCCCAATTTATGAATGGTTTGCGGCTTTACTTAAAGATGGGCATAACCTAATACATTCCTAATTTCCAGGTTTATTCATGAACTCTGTTCACTCTCTAGAATAGGATCATGGTTTTGTGTCCAACATATATACCACCTCCAAGCTCTGTGACATGGCCATGTACTGGATAGCTGAAGGGAATGGCGAGCATCTCAAAAAACTCAGATATCAGTGTGACCAGGAAAGTCTCAGTGCAGAAACCCTGCTTTGGGCCTTTTGCTTACTTATTGTTGTGTTTCACTGAATGTCAGGAAGGTCTTTGCCTCAGACCACTCATTTGTGAATATCAATTCAATCCATTATTTAAAGTGGAAACAGCTATATTATTTATTCACAGTATTGTCAATTCATGCATTACTTCTATATTCATAGACACAGGGAACAACTCTGTGTACCCCCAACACTAATTTATACCTCTTCAAAATATTGCTCCCAGAAATGTTAGAAAAAATATGCATGTCACCTGATCTACATATACATTTTATCACTGTAATATTCTGATCACAAAATGCAAAGGTCAAACTTATGATTGTAGCACATCCTAAATGGAAAGTGATCCTGGATTATTAAAAACATCCATGTCCAGGTTGCCTAATGCTCTCCAATGTCAATCATATTTGTGACTACATATTTGTTTCTTCCTAAGATTATATATTGAAACTCGACCTGGTTGATCATGTCTAATCCTATCATTCACTTTATACATTGCCTGATTTCATAATGTGTGTATTGATATCTGATTTCCTACATATTTTCTCCAGTTCATCATTGTGACTGACTCTTCACATGTGCTGACATTTACATTCACTCTCTAACCGAAACCCTATTGCTAAGGAACTTTTGTTCCAAAACCTATACACAGTCTTCTTCCTAAACCTACCAACTATATTCCTAATCCTACCGACTATCCCTTTTTGAATGCATGTTCTCTTCTACATTTAATTATCCAAGTAAAGGTCGGGTGAGGTCGAAGGAAGAGACCACCAAGAGACTATCTCATGCAACAGCAAAGGGTTTATTGGGGGTCCAGCATGCTGATGCTCAGAGCTCACTTGAATAGAGTAGAGAGCCCTTAGAACAGCTTAAGCAGAGCTTATACTCTTTCCTTGGTGACGGCAGGGAGGGAAGTTTATTGATGGGTCAGGGCGAGTGGTCAGTTTGCATGCAACTCAGTAAGGGAGCACATTCTGCAGTTAGTCAGTTGGGGACAGCATATTCTGGCAACAAGATTAGCAAACATTTCTCAAGATTTCAACAGTGTTTTGTTAAGCATACAGGAAAAAAGGAAGTGAAAAGTGCCTATTTTATTAATCTTTCATTCCCCACTTCTTCTTCTGGCTACTTTTAATCATAAAAGTGATCATTGCGGGGTGTCACATTCTATGTTTGCTAGTGGGGTATTACCATAAGTTTAACTCGTCCAATTTGAGCTTGGAGAAAAGAAATTACACGGTTGAGCAAACAGGGTTTTATAGTTAGCAATAATATGAGGATTATTATTGAAATGGCCAGGGTTGATAAATGCGTAGTTAACCAGGGGGACTGAGTGAACCAAGACTCAAACCACCCTTTTTGGGCCTCTCTATCTCAATGACACTCTTCAAGGCATCTTTTTAATTTACTCCTAGATTTTTTTAAAACTCCAGTATGGTCGGCAAAAACACAAGATTCTCCATCAATGCAGAACAAAGGCCCCCTTCTCTCATGAAGAGGAGGTTCAACCCTCGCCTGTTCTGTAAAACAACTTCAGAGAGAGAGGTTAAAGATTCCTGCAAAGCCAAGATGGAGGTTCCTAATATCTTTAAGTTTTGGTCTATTGCTGCTTCTAATTGTGTCATTTGTTGTATCCCATGGACCAAGGCAGTGGTTCTTGTGCTCACACCTGCAGCAACTCCTATTCCTAATAGGATGGCTAAAGTGATGGATATATGTTCTCAGTGGAACCGGGTTTTATGCCTCCTTATTTGATCTTCAAATGAACCTGCATTATGATAAAGCACTCTGGGAAACCTCTGCACCTTTACAAAATTAATCACATCGTCTTGACAATTTCATGAAAACATAAACAATGTTTAAGTCTATAGAATTATACTGTTGTAGAGACGGACATGGCAAGGCACCTAAGATACTACCAAAAACAGGGAAACTTTCCATTTTATTTGCAACCGGATTCAGAGGGCATTACTTCTGTTATAATCAATTAATTCCCTGAAACCCACGTTTAGGTAGTTTCAGAATTTTGTACCCAACATATAAGGGAAGGGGTGCAGAAGTTCACAGCCTGCAGAAGTTCACAAAAAGCAGATTTTTTCTGTTTTTTTTCCTCTGTTCTGGGCAAGTTAACTTTTCAAGGCCACCTGGGTGAAGGAGAGCTTTTTCTTCCCTTTATTTTTCCCCCCTTCCAGCTGTTACCATGGAGCCCAGTTGGTAACTTCTTTATCTTAGAAATGTAGCCATCTCTGTGAAGCCCCAGCTCAATGCCAAAGGCCTTGTACACATATTTTGTGAAAAACTAGTAAGGGGGTGTCTAACTTAGGAGTGCTGATATTTTTAGCCAGTGGCCAATACAACAGGGCAACAGGAAAAGAGGAAGTTTATCTACTTTGAAGTCTTTCATGGGGACTCTTTTGCTGAAAGTCCTAAAGTCAGCCATGCTGAAGACTTCTGTAGAATTTCAGTTAATGTTTTTCTGTGGGCCTGGAACAGAGGGGGGAGATGGGGAAGGCGTGGCTTTGAGCAGCTCCGTGGATCTGAGAATGAGGTAGCAGAGATGTGAAAGAATACTGGGAAAGGGGTTTGTGATTTTCCTAGCAACAAAAAGGTGAGCAGTAGAACAGGTAGAGCAGAGGGGAAGATGGGAGTTAGTATCCCTAAAAGCCTGTGAGGGACTTTAAATTCTTAGTAATCTGTTTTCAGTGATGACAAAGAAACTTTAAAGGCCATTTTCACTAAATCTTGGATAGGGGTCTGAGGGTTCTCCTCAGCTGGTTTGAGCTTTGGGTTAGCTGGTAAGAGGAACTGGTGGGACCCGGTGCGGGCACTGACTGGAGAAGAGAGGAGTGATTCGGTGGAGGGTTACCTTAGTACCTGCTACCTCAGCAAGGGGGCACTGGTCTTAGATCCGGCAGAGGTTTGGGTGTTTGATCTAGTAATTGGAGGGGAGAAATCATGTTGCTGAGGTGAGAGTGACAGCAGAGAGTCTGGAGCAGAAGGCTGAGTGTGAGGACCTATTGGAGAAGCATAGTTCAGGATGTGAGCGAAGGAGGGAAAAGGCCTCCACATAGGGAAATCTCCTTTCACCCTTTTGAGGACATTCAGAAGTTAAAAAGGTCATGCAGAATTTGAGGATCTAGAGACCCCTCTAGGGGCCAACAGTTTGGGTGATCTAATTGGTAATAGGGCCAATGCTGTGTACAGAATTTGATGAGGAGTTTGGGTTCCATCATGCACTGCCTGTATGATCACATCCCTAGACTTACAGAAGAAGTCGGCATTCCCCCCACACAACCGTGACTGTTTGTGGCTTTGGTAGTCCACCGGGCAAACATAGTAATCTAGGCTAGCCAACCTGCATCTGGCTCGCGTGGCCCTACATCCATAATGATTGTTTCCATTATCAATGGTGCAGAATGGATTTAATGGAAATTTAGTGGGATCCTCTTCATCAGGTATATCCCAATAGGAAAGACCTATAGCCAGCTGACAAATGTCTGGGTGGATAGATGTCCACCAAGTCCCTAAGTGGGCTGTATGCGAGATAGATCATACTTCTTTAACAGTAGGATTTGTGATCAGCCATCGCTGCTGAACGGGTTGAATAGGTTTAGGACTACTGGTGGTCAAGGGGAGAGTGTATAGCCTTAGACACAGGGTAAATACACAATTTGAAAGTTTTACCAATTTTTTCCTGTTTCAAGCCAGAGTCTGGACAGGGTCAGGCTTGAGATGAGAGGTATGGATCCAGGAAGTGATTCTTTCTACCTTTACCGCTGTAGGTGTTATAAGTAGCACCTTGTATCGTCATTTCCAGTGGGGTTCCAGGGATGACACCTGATGTCGACTTACATAGATGAAGTCTCTTACTTGATATCGATGTAGAGTCCACTCGTCCCCAGGTTGATAGGCATTGGCCATCTGTTTTCACAGGTATCCCTGAGTTCTTTCAAGAGCTTTAATTCAGTCAAGCAATAGGGTGTGGAAGGAATTGTTAGGTCTTAGAGTTGGGGTTAGGTCCCTTACTGAAGGAGGGGCACCATGGACAATTTCATAGGGGGTGAGGTTACACGAAGAAACAGAGGGAGTATTTCTTCCATGAAATAGTGCATAAGGCAGGAGCATAGTACAATCTATTATGCAGGTTTCTAAGCTTAATTTCGTTATGGTCTCTTTAATGGTTCTATTCATTCTTTCTACCTGTCCTGAACTCGGTGGTGTATAAGCACAATATAACTTTTAATTAATCCCCAGGGTTTTTCCTAACCCCTGACTTACCTGGGCTACAAACGCCAGTCCATTATCAGACCTTATTACTTAAGGCAGGCCGTATCTTGTAAAAATCTCTTTCAGGATCTTCTTGACGACCATTTGCGCTGTTTCGTTTTTTTTTTTTTTCTTTTTTCCTGGAAAAGGCTTCAATCCATCCTCAAAATATATCTACAAAGACTAGGCGATATTTAATTTCAAACCTTGCTGGCTTAATTTTAGTAAATTCCACTTCCCAGAATTGTCCTGGTCTGGTTCCTCGTAGGTGCTTTTTTGCAGGAAGCTTGGAATGGTAAGCATTATCCATGACAGACCTGACAGGCTTTTGTTACCCATTCAGTTATTTCCTTTTGCTTTGAGTCGGTTAGTAAAAAACTCTGTTCTTGATCCTTCAGGAATGAATGCAATTTCTTTGAACCAAGTTGAGTGAGTTGATGTACATTTTCTACTGACATATATAGAGCCGTGACTATTGGAGTTTTTACTGAAGGATTTAGAAATTCCACTTGTGGTCCTTCAGGGTTAAAAGTTATTTTGGCCCGGAGCTTGGTGAGCAGATCTCTGCCCATCAATGGGGCCGGGCATTCTGGGATTACTAAGAACGAGTGATGGATTTTTCCTTTCCCCTGGTCCATGGTCCTCTTAGTTGTCCAAACCCGATATTTTCTGCCATTAGCCCCTTGAATTAGAGACCTTTTATTTGATAGAGAGACCAATGGGGCCTTAAGGGCAGAGTATATTGCCCCTGTATCCACTTCAAAGTTTGCTGGGGTCCCCTCCACTTCAAAATTTACCCTGAGCTCTCGGAGGGGATCTGAGCCCCAACGTTCTTAGTCATCCTCCAGAGTCAGAATGGCTGGCTAGAGTGGCTGTCTCTTTCAATGGCACTCTTTGAAGCAGTGTCCTTTTTCTTTACAGTAGGCACATTAAATTGAGGCCAGGGGTGGCCTCTAGTATGGGCCCCGATATCCATTCCTGTCTCCATGTTTCTTATTTCTGGCCTATTTGTTGTTGTGACCAGGACCTTAGTCAATGCCTTAGTCTGTCTTTTGTTTCTTTTATCCTCCCTTTGCTCCCTACTCTTCCTCAGTTTCTCTCTTATAGTATACCTTCTCGGCTACTCTGACTAAATCTCTCAAAGTCATATCATGTAATCCATCTAAGCATTGTAACTTTCTTTTAATATCCAGGGCAGCTTGCCCATAAAGGTCATCTTGACAGATGCCTTTTGATCCTCTGCCTGAGGATCGAAAGGAGTATATCTAATATATGCCTCCATAATTCTCTCTAAAAACATAGAGGGAGATTCATCAGGCCCTTGAATAATCTCTCTTAACTTGGCAAAATTTGTTAGTCACCTAGCGGCCACTAAGATACCCACAATTAGAGACCAGCGATAAGTGGACAGATGCTCCCTACCTTCAAAGGTGTTGGGGTCCCAGTTTCGTCGATTCAAGGAAAAGCCGGGTTGAATATGTTGGGAAGTTTTGTCGGTCACCCATCTGGTCAGAGGATATTTTCTCCAGCATCCAGGAGTATTCTCTTTTGTTTCTCTATCATGAAGAGACAACCCTAGGTGTTGTTGACAGTCATCCCAAGTAGGCTGGTGTGAAAACATCAATGACTCAACCACACCTAGGAGCCGGGTGGGGTCCTCGGTAAAAGGGGGATATTTATTTTTCCAGTTATATTGGTCTGAAGAGGAGAAAGGTTAATACTGGTAGGCTTGCATTTTTCCCCCAAGGCCGTTTTCAATCATTGGCCCCTAGGGATGAGGGGGAGCATCATTCGAGTTCCAGGTTTTTCAATCATTCACTGCTGGTGAGTACCTTTAGCTGGGCTAGCTTCCTCCAGAGGAGGAGGGGCTGTGTGTGCTGCGGGGAAATTATCTGGAGGGCGCTGGGCTGGCTTATCTTCCTCCAATGGTGGAGAGGTTGAGTCAGCAGCAGGGGAATCACTTAGAGGGTGTTGGTCTTTGGGGGACGTGGGCAGGAAATAAGGAGGGGGACGAGAGTCCAGTAGAGTCAAATCTTGTGACTCAGGGAGAACAGAGGGTGGAGGAGGAGGAGGAGCAGAGGGTTTGAGAGATCATGGGGGAAGGAGTAGGAGCGGGGGTAGGGGCAAGGAAATTCTTCACCCATGGAGGAGATTTGCAGAGGTCCTGCCAAGTTAAGATATATGGCTGTTGATCCGGATGGATATGTGGCCCTGGCTGAAAGACAATATCCTCTGACTTTTTAAATTAGTGGGAAGTAGAAAGATCCTTTTAGGGGCCATCCGAATCCAAAGGTGTGCCATTCTGAGGCACAGAGAGTCTGCCAGGTCCAGAATTTTACTGAAAAAGAAAGATTCTGAGCCCTTAAGGGTACTTTGGTCTAGTGATCAAGGGTCAGGGACAGAGGCATTGAAGTGCTCTGTCCCATAATGAAAGATACACAAACAGTAAAAGCGATGACACACGACACAGACAAGACAAAAAAATAAAGACAGACAATGGAACTTCCAACACTGAGACCAGGACTAAGTATCTGGCCAAATCCGATGGGCTGGCGATACCGAATCTGAAACAAAATATCACTGAGTTGAGGAGACTATTGCTCCTCGATTTCCCGAGTACTCTGGTGCATCCCCCAGGGATGTGGCCTGTGGCTCTGTGACACGTATGTCAGCCACCATCGGAGAGAGGTCACACTCTTCATTGACAGCCATTTTGCGAAGCCCTAACCTGAAACCTGAAACCAGAAAGAGGCACCATACATACCCCAAGAGGAGCCTGTTGGGGTCTCTCGTTCGCCGCTGCCGGATCTCACTGGAACCTCCATATGTAAAGGTCAGACGAGCATCGGGTGAAGAGACCACCAAAAGACTGTCTCATGCAAAAGCAAAGGTTTTATTGTGGGTCCAGCATGCTGGGGCTCAGAGCTCACTTGAATAGAGCAGAGAGCCCTGAGAACAGCTTAAGCAGAGCTTATATACTTTGCTTGGAGAGGGCAGAGAGGGAACTTTATTGTTTGGTCTGGGCGAGTGAGCAGTTTGCGTGCAACCGGGTGAATGAGTACATTCTGCAGGTTGGCAGTTGGGGACAGCACATTCTGGGAACAAGATTAGCAAACAGTTCTCAAGATTTCAAAAGTGTTTTGTTAAGCATACAGAAAAACGGGAAGTGACATTTACCTATTTTACTAAATTTTCATTACCGAATATACTTTGCCAGATTTCCTAATGTCTCTATTGAAATCTGCTTTCCTACATATTTTCCCCATTTCATCATTGTGACTGACTCTTCACATGTGCTGACATTTACATTCACTCTATACCCAAAACCCCATAGCTAAAGAACTTTTGGTGCAAATCCTATACTCACTCTCCGTTCTAAACTTACCGACTATCGTCCTAAACCTACCGACTATTCTTTTTTTTAAATTTTTTTTTCTTAAAGAAAGAGTTAGAGAGAGAGGGAGAGAGAGAGAGAATTTTTTAACATTTTTTTTTTAGTACTTGGCAGACACAACATCTTTTTTTGTACGTGGTGCTGAGGATCGAACTCGGGCCGCACGCATGCCAGGCGAGCGCGCTACCACTTGAGCCACATCCCCAGCCCCCCGACTATCCCTTTATGACTGGAAGTTCTCTTTGACAATAAATAATCCAAAGTACAAGGTCCTATGCATTTGTATATTGATTTATCTGAGACATCTGTGCAGAAAATAAATCAATGCTAAATATTGCAATCAAGGGCCCAACACCCTTCTGGGCTTCAAATATTACCTTTATTTCTGTTTTCGTGCTTATATTTCACCTATATATTCTTGAAAATATCGAAGGTTCGCCATACCATTATTCATCCAGCAGAATGATTCCTAACCCCAATCGAAACTGTTATTAACCCTAACCATACACTCTTCCCTCAATCTAACTTTATAGAAGAGCAGGGACAGAGTTGGTCTTACAATACAGGAATTTACGGTTTCTTCCAACTGCTGAGAAACTCAAAGGTCCACGCAAAAATGATCCCTGGAGAAGTTGTAGGCACATATGTACGAACTGAGAGAGCAAAGGTCATCTTCCATTGAAAACAACCTGGTCAGGATGAAGTGATGTGTCTGAATCAGCCTCTCTCTTCTTAATATGGAGAAGAAGGACCAAACTAGGCCAGTGTGGAGAGCACTTCCCGGGTGCCTATGGTTGATATACCATTCTAACTTGTGAAAGTGTCACAGGATGTAGGGGCAGCCTCCATTTTATGGGACACTTTGAAGCAACTGTTAGGACAAAGTGGTTGCAAAGGCAGTGACCTCATTCAGATCTTAAAGGAAGTGACCTCACCTAACATCCTTTGTGATGGAACTCTCTGAACTTGGGATCCAGGAAGCCAGGCACCCAAATTCAGTCTCAGTCCCAGTCCCAGTCGCAGTGGTTTCAATTGTTCAGATTTACCAAGGACAGAGTCAGTCTTTGTTGGTACCTACGGAGGTGAGGATGCCCAAATGCCAGGAAAGCTCTGAAGAGTGGCCTTTCCTGAGAAAGCAGTTAGTGGATCACCGCTGGCTCCTGAGAACTTCACAGTGTTGACCAAGGAGACCAGATCTGAGACAGGACAGGCCATTTCGGGGTAACATAGTATGGCCCACCAATCAGAGGACACTATGGATAGTCACAGACTGACTTGGGGGAAGAAGGTGTCTTTGTGGATGTGGGTGTTGGTTTGTGGTTTTGTCTCATGTTCTGAGAATAGGTAATAAAGGCGGTTTTTTGGTTTGAAGTGAATTGTTTCTAATAAGTCTTTTGAAAAGGCGAGTGTTTCTAAGTCTGTGTATCCCACTGTGTCCGTGGTTCTAGACATTAGAAAAGAGAATGCATCAATGGATGTCTCCTGTCTAGTAGAAATTTTCCCAACATTCATCCTGCCAATTTATGAATGGACTGCGGCTTGCCTTATGAATGGGCAACACCTACTATCTTCCTAAGATTATATTTTGTTCCTGAATCCACTCCACTCTCCAGAATAGGCTCATGGTTATGTGTCCAATATATATACCACCTCCAAGCTCTGTGACATGGCCATGTACTGGATAGCTAAAGGGAATGGCGAGCATCTCAGAAAACTCATATATCAGTGTGACCAGGAAAGTCTCAGTGGAGAAATCCTGCTTTGGGCCATTTGCTTACCTATTGTTCTGTTGCCCTGAATTTCAGGAAGCTTTTTGCCTCAGACCACCCCTTTGTGAAGCCTGAAGAAATGAGTTGTCAAATGCAAATGAATGGGCATCACCTGTGGCTCTTTGCTTGATTGCTTTGGAAAGGGATGTGTCTGAATCAGCCTCATGACCCTATGTGAGGCTGTGGCTTAGATTCTTAGCACCTGATGGATCTAAAGAAAGATACCATGTGTGCATCCAAAACCAAAATGGCCAAATGAGCAGTCATTGTGGATTAAGTCTTTTGCTTTCCTCTGTTAGGTTCCTGAAATCCATCAAGTGAGAATAGGGATAATTTGGGTCAAATGAGTTCTTCAAACCCTGCAGAGACTAGCCCAGAGGTGCTTGGCTTTTCTCATGACTCCAAATCACATAAAGAATCTATACCTGAAAGTAAGTAGGCCCCAAATTGGAGATGCAGAGCAGTATTAAGTACAGGCCTATTTAATCACTCTTGGTTCTCAGGAAGGGTGTCCAGGCCACCCTGACTTTAGGCAAATGAGGGGCAAGGGAACTTATTTGGATACTTTCTTTGTCTGCACCACTCATGGAAATTTCCAGCCAGAGGTTATGATAAGTGTCTATATGGAGGATGTTGAGGGCCATGTGGGAGTGTTTTGGTTTTAATTCTGGTCATTTGTGTGGCGGTTGAAAGAGATGACTTAGTTCACCTGGGCTTGAACTCTGGTGTTATTCCCCTTAGAGACTGAATTCTGGAACTGTCCTCAGAGAAGTATTGCCATGAATTGTGTTGGGATTTTAGGAGGCAACACATGAGAATCACCCTGAAATCTGAGATCTAGCCCAAGGTGGCTTCCACAGAGCACTGGGAATCTCAGCCAGGATTTCATGTGATTTTATTCTGAAAGTCTTGGCAGCCATAATTGAGAGTCAAAACACACATGGACCTCACATTTTAGACCTCAATGGGCCTGGATTCATGTGAAATATTGGCCACTCTTTGGGAAGCCTTGCCTGTGAGAGTTCTCCAGAGATTTCTTTGAAATGAGCTTCCTCACCATTTAATGTTTCCTAAATAAATTGAAACCCACAGTGCCTCCAACTTCATCTTTGAAAAATAGCTATGTACATACCATGGATTTTTTGAAATTTCCATGACCAGGTGGCAATGGAGAAACTTTGGATGACTTGTTGCTGATCATGAGTGTACCAGACTGTGCTTGGATTTACTTGGTTTCATGAAAACAGTGTAGAAAAGAGATCCCTGTAAGTTGGAGACTGCTGAGTAGTGGGCCTAGAGCAGTGGTGTGCAGGTATGTGATAAAACATCTGTGGTGGTACCATGTGGATCTGCCCTTGGATTCCAAATGGCTTGAGACTGACATTGTGATGTCAGCAGACCCTTATATATAAAAGCATCTTGTTATATGGAGAGGTTTCAGGGCAATGTTCAGAATCAGATTGCTATGGACAAGCGGGCAAGCTATGTGGGGTAGAAGCCTGGTTGGTGCATTTTCCTGCAGACCTTGACCCACCACACGTGACAGAACTCCCTCCATAATTGGTACCTGTTGAACTCCTTGTATTTCCTGAAGCAAATACCAAATTCACCATGCAGAAGCAAGAAACACCTCGAAAAGTGGAAGATGATCAAATGGCTTCACAGTCCACATGGGGAGACACTTAGACCCCAGTGGCCACAGTTTACCTACAAAGAGAGAATTCAGCTCTGCTTCCTCATGTTCATTGGAAAATAAAAAAAAAAAACATATCCTCCAGGTCACAGAGATCAGACCCAGCTTTGTTGGTCTCACTAGAAAGGATGCTAAAATTCCTGAGAACAACATATATTTCAAGTGCCCAACCTCAGAGGCAGTTTCTCAAGAGTCTTTAGGCCCAATGAGCTCCATGTTTGTGAAGTGTTTACCCTGTCCCTTACTTTTGGAAACTCCTCTACCACATCCAATATTGTGAACTCCTGAATATTTTCCATTTCAGATATGTATTCACAGATTTCCTAACTCTTCTTCTCTAATCGTGTCTTATTTGGGGCAAAGGTAATGTAAAGGCAATGTTCTGGATGAGAGTGGGAATATTTTTGTGTAGCACATATTTGCATACACATTGGATTCATTTTCCTATTTTCCATTCGAATTACTGAATTCCTGACACTAACCCATACCCTAATAGACTCTGACTACTAATCCTAAAATGATGGACAAAAATAACCAAACAGAATGGAAATGAAAGCAGTTCAGAGAAGGCATGGTGTATAGTTGGACTTTCCTTTTGCATGATAAAGTGTAGGTGTTATAAATCTAGTCAATTTTTAATTGAAATAGATCTCCATGTGTTTTTAAAGTTAACAAATATGTGAATTTCTGTCTCCCTTTCTCTGTAGCCTGTTCAGCACATGTATTTTTATATGCAAATATAGAAACATAACTGGTATCACACGTACATCCTTGTGAGTTTGGCTGTCTTGGGAGATACAAATCATGGGAAGAGATCACTCCTCCTAAACGCTGTTGGAACTTAAAATTCAACCTATGGGTGAACTTCCTAGTTGAACAATATTATACATAAATCCATGTTCAGTAAAATGATTATTTTTGGATCTGTGGATGATATATGTTTCATAGTGAATTTCGATTGGCATGCATATTGATACATTTTAGTGTCTGTGTGTGTGTGTGTGTGTGTGTGTGTGTGTATATATATATATATATACATAAATGCACACACACACATATCTATATATATATATACACTCTCAAGATTTTTCAAAATATGAAATATATGTTTCTTATTATACACTCCCTAAATTCATTCGTGTTCATATATGTAAATTTATAGTCAACATTTCACAAGATTATTCTGATAAAAATTCATCCACTTGAAATACGTATTTGTTTCCTACTACTGAAAACTAACTTCAGTGAATAGTGCATACGAATCATAATATTTCTACAGTAACTGACCCAGTTTAGCATCAATGCAAGTAGATTCCTATGGGATATGATGTGTATTTTGACGTTCATTTTCATTCAACACTGGTGCATTACTATTTTTTCAGTTTTTGCACATCATAGGATATATATTTCATCCACAAGTTAGGAAATTTATAGGCTTTTTTTATACTTACCATCAAATCCTGCTTCAGAACATATGAATTCCTCTATATTTCTTGACTCATCTTTTCAAGAGATTTCTTTCCAAACACATTATTTTCCATTTCCATAATAACTTTTGAAGCTAAACTCACACACCCTTCATGATAAAACATAACCCTAATATTACCATTAGATGTATAACTCGTTGGAATGAATGATTGTATATCAATATAAGATTTCTTACGTATTTTCAGATATCAATTCAATCCATGATTTAAAGTGGAAACAGTATATTATTTATTCACAGTATTGTCAATTCATGCATTTCTTCTACATTCATAGACACAGGGTACAACTCTGTGTACCCCCAATACTAAGTTATATCTCTTCAAAATATTGCTCCAAGAAACGTTAGAAGAAATACTCATGTCACCTGATCTACATATACATTTTATCACAGTAATATTCTGATCACAAAATGCAAATGTCACACTTCTGATTGTAGCAAATCCTAGATGGAAAGTGATCCTGGATTACTAAAAACATCCATGTCCAGGTTGCCTAATGCTCTCCAATGTCAATCATATTGGTGACTACATATTTGTTTCTTCCTAAGATTATATATTGAAACTCAACCTTATTGATAATGTCTAATCCTATCATTCACTTTATACTTTGCCTGGTTTCATAATGTGTGTATTGATATCTGATTTCCTACATAATTTTCCCAGTTCATCATTGTGACTGACTCTCCACATGTGCTGAAATTTACATTCACTCTCTAACCGAAAACCTAGGGCTATTGAACTTTTGGTCCAAATCCTATACTCACTCTTCTTCCGAAACAGACCGACTATCTTCCTAATCCTAACAACTATCCCTTTTTGACTGGATGAACTCTTCTACATTCAATCATCCAGGGTACAAGGTGATATGCCATTGTATATTGATTTATCTGAGACATCTGTGCGAACGAAATTCAATGCTAAGTATTCCAATCAAGGACCCAATGCCCTTCTGGGCTTAAAATCTTACCTAGATTTCTGTTTTCATACTTATATTTCACATCTATATTCTGATAAATATCCCAGGTTCCCAATACCATTATTCATCCAGCAGAATGATTCCTAACTCAAATTGAACATGTTATTAACCCTAATCATACATTGTTCCCTCAATCTAACTTTATAGAAGAACAGGGACAGAGTTGGTCTTAATATAGAGGAATATAGGGGATCTTCCACCCGCTGAGAACCTCAAAGGTCCATGCAGAAATTATCCCTGGGGAAGATGAAGGCAGCTATAAAGGACCTGAGAGGGCAAAAGTCATCTTGTAAGGCAAACAACCTGGTTAGGATGAAGGGATGTGTGTGAATCAGCCTCTCTCTTCTTAATGTAGAGAAGATGGACCAAACCAGTTCTGTGTGAGAGCTGTTCCTGGGTGCCTATGGTTGATATACCATTCTAAGTTATGAAAGTGTCACAGAAAGTAGGGGCAGCCTCCATCTCATGGGACCCTTTGAAGGAACTGTTAGGACAAAGTGGTTGCCAAACCAGTGACCTCATTCAGTTCCGAACGGAAGTGACCTATCTCACTTCCTTGGTCTTGGAACACTCTGAACTTGGAATCCCGGAAGCCAGGCACACAGAACCAGTCCCAGACCCAGTCCCAGTGGGCTCACTTGTTTGGTTTTACCAAGGACAGAATCAGTCTTTCTTGGTACCTACTGATTTGAGAATGGCCAAATGCCAGGAGAGCTTTGGAGAGTGGCCTTCCCTGAGAAAGAAGGTAGTGGCTCAAAGCTGGCTCCTGACAACTTCAAAGAGTTGGCCAAAAATTCCAGCTCTGAGACAGTACAGGGCATTTTGGGGGAACATAGTATGGTACAACAGTCAGAGGAAATTCCGGAGAGTCAAAGACCTACTTGGGGGAAGAAAGTCCTATGTTGTTGTGGGTGTGAGTTTGTTGTTTTGTCTCATGTTCTGAGAATTGGTAGGAAAGGCAGTTTGTTTGATTTGAAGTGGACTGTTTCTAGTAAGTCGTTTGACAAGGCAAGTGTTTCTATGTCTATGTATCCCACTGTGTTTGTAGTTGTAGACATTAGAAAACATAATGCATCAATGAATGTGTCCTGTCTAGTATAATGCTTCCCAAAATTCATACTGCCCGATTCATGATTGGACTGCAGCTTTCCTTATGGATGGGTAGCAATGACTAACTTCCTAATTTCCTGTTTTATTCCTGAATTCTGGCCACTCTCCGGAATAGGCTCATGGTTTCTGTCCAAGATATGTACCACCTCCAAGCTCTGTGACATGGCCATGTACTGGAGAGCTGAAGGAAATGGGAGCATCTCAGGAAACTCAGATATCAGTGTGAACAGTAAAGTCTATGTGGAGAAACCCTGCTTTGGGAATTTTGCTTACCTATGGTTCTGGTGCTGTGAATATCTAGAAGGTCTTTGCCTTAGGCCACCCCTTTGTGAATCCTGAAGAAAAGAGTTTTCAAATGGAAATGAATAGGCATCACCTGTGGCTCTTTGTTTTATTGCTTTGTAAAGAGATGTGTCTTAATCAGCATATTTTCCCAGTGTGATTATTTGGAGAAGTAGATCAGTATTAATGGCAGGCCTATTTGATCATTCCTGGTTAACAGGAAGGGTTTCCAGGCCACCCTGACTTTAGGCAAATTAGAGGCAAGGGAGATTATTTTGGGCACTGTCTTGGTATGCACCCCTCATGGAAACCTCAACCCAGGGGTTATGATGAGTGTCTATATAAAAGAAGATGAGGGCCATGTGGGAGTGTTTTGGTATTAATTGTGGTCAGTTGTGTGGCAGTAGGAAGAGATTCCTGGGTCAACCTGGGCTTGAACTATGGTGTGATTCCCCTTAGAGACTGAGTTTTGGAACTGAACTCAGAGAAGTATTACCATGAATTCTGTTGGGATATTAGAAGGCCACGCATGAGAATTGCCCTTGGAGACTGAGATTTAGGCCCAGGATGGCTTTCCACAGAGCACTGGGAATCTCAGCTAGGATATCACATGATTTCATTCTGAAAAACTTGGCAGCCATACTTGAGAGTCAAATCACACATGGAACTCACATTGTAGACCTCAATGGGCCAGGCTTCATTTGACCTTTTGGCCACTCTTTGGGAAGACTTGCCTGTGAGAGTTCTCCTGAGCTTTCATTGAAATGAGCTTCCTCACCATTTAATGGTTCCTGAATGAATTGAAACCCACAGTGACACCAACTTCATCCTTGAAAAATGGCTAGATAAATACCATGGAATATTTGAAATTCCCAAGAGCAGGTGGCACTGGAGAATCTTTGGATGTTCTGTTGCTGATCATGAGTGTACCACACAATGCCTTGATTTACTGGGTTTCATGAAAATGGTGTAGAACAAAGGTGCCAGTACGTTGGAACCTGCTTAGTAGTGGGCCTAGAGCAGTGGTTTGCAGGTGTATGATAAAACATCTGTGATGGGGCCACATGGATCTGCCATTGGCTTCCAAATGCTTTGTGACTGACATGGTGCAGCCAGCAGACCCTTATATGTTAAGGCATCTTGTTACATTGAGAGGTTTTAGGGCAATGTTCAGAATTGGGTTGCTGCAGACAAGGAGGCAAGCTTTGTTGAATAGAAGCCTAGTTGGGGCGTTCTCCTGCACACCCTGACCCACCACACGTGAGAGTACTCCCTCCAGCACTGTGTCCCCGTTGAACTCATGGTATTTACTGATGCCAATACCAAACTCCCAGTGCAGCAGTAAGAATCACCAGGAAAAGTGGAGGATGACCAAATGGCTTCTCAGTCCAAACGAGGAGACACTTAGCTCCCAGTGGCCACAGTTTACCTACAATGAGGGAATTCAGAGCTGCTGCCTCATGTTCACTAGAAAATAAGAAACCATGTCCTTCAGGTCACATATATGCAGATCCAGCTTTGATTGTCTCACTACAAAGGAAGCTGAAGCTCCTGACAACAACATATATTACAAGGTCCCAACTTCAAAGGCAGTTTCTCAAAGAGTCATTAGGCCAGCAGAACTCCATATTTGTGGAGTATTTACCCTATCCCATACTTTTGGAAATTTCTCTACCGCCTCCAAGGCTGTGAACTCCTGAGCATTTTCATTTCCACATACGTATTCACTGATTTTCTAACTCTTCTCCACTAATTGTGTCTTAATTGGGGCGAAGGTTATGTCAAGGCATTGTTCTGGATGAGAGTGGGATGATTTTTGTGTAGCACATATTTGCATACACATTAGATTCATTTTCATATTTTCCATTTGAAATACTGAATCCCTGACATTAACCCATAACCTACTAGACTCTGACTACTAATCCTAATATGATGGAGAACAAGAAACCTAACAGAATAGAAATACAGGCCGTTCATAGGAGGCATGGTGTATACTTGGACTTCCCTTCTGCTTTATCAAGGGTATGTGTTATAAATCTAGTAAACTTTTCATTGTAATAGTTCTCCATGAGTTTTTAAAGTTAACACATATGTAAATTTCTGTCTCCCATTCTCTGTAGACTATTCATCACATGTATTTTTTATGCATATTTAGAATCCTACCTGGTATCACAAGTACATTTTTGTAAGCTCGCTGATTTTGAAAGATACATATTGTGATAAGATATCACTCCCCCTAAATAATGATGGAACTGAAAATTAAACCTATTGGTGAATTTCCTAGATGAACAACATTATATATAAATCGATGTTCAGTAAAATGAATATTTTTGGATATGTGGATGATATGTATTACACGGTGAATTTCGATTAGCATTTATATTGCTACATTATAATGTCTGTGTGTGTCTATCTATCTATCTATCTATATATATATATATATATATATATATATATACTGTCCAGATTTTTCAAAATATGAAATATATATGTCTTATTATACACTCCCTAAATTCACTCATGTTTCTATATGTGGTTTATAATCAACTTTTCACAAGATAATTCTCAGAAATATTCATCCGCCTGAAATACATATTTATTTCCTAGTACTGAAAACTAACTTCAGTGAATGGAGCTTACAAATCCTAATATTTCTACAGTAACTGAATCAGTTTAATATCAATGCAAGTAGAATCCTACGGGACATGATGTGTATTTTGAAGTTTATTTTTATTCAATATTGTTACATTATTATTTTTTCAGTTTATGGACATCATAGGATATATCATTTCATCCACAAGTTCAAAAATTTATAGGCATTTGTTTCACTTTCCATCACTTCCTGCTTCAGAACACATGTATTCCTCTAAGTTTCTTGACTGGTCTTTTCATGAGATTTTATACCAAACACATTAATTTTGATTTTCATAATCACTTTTGAAGCAAAACTCACATACCATTCATATTAATTATCACTCTGATATTACCATTAGATGTATTACTGGTTTGAATGAATGATTGTATGTCAATATAAGATTTCTTATATCTTTTCAGATATCAATTCTATCCATTATTTAAAGTGGAACCAGTTATATTATTTATTCACACTATGGTCTATTCATGCATTATCTCTATATTCATAGACACAGTGTACACCTCTTTGTACCCCCAATACTAATTTATACGTCTTCAAAATATTGCTCCCTGAAATGGTGGATGTGGACTCATGTCACCTGATCTTTATATACATTTAATCACAGAAATATTCTGGACACAAAATGCAAAGGTCACACTTATGATTGTATAAAAGCCCAAATGGAAAGAAAACATGGATTACTAAAAACATCCATGTCCAGGTTCCCTAATGCTCTCAAATGTCAATCCTATTGGTGACTACATATGTGTTTCTTCTTAAAATTATATATTCAAACTCAACCCAATTGAAAATGTCTAATCCTATCCCTCACTTTATACTTTGCCTGATTTCATTATGTCTCTATTGCTATCTGCTTTCCTACATATATTCCCCAGTTCATCATTGTGACTGACTCTTCACATGTGCTGACATTTACATTCACACCCTAATAAATAACCTATTGCTAAAGAACTTTTGTTCCAAATCCTATACTCACTCTTCTTCCTAAACATACTAACTATCTTCTTAATCCTACCGAGTATCCCTTTTTGACTGGATGTTCTCTTCTACATTCAATCATTCAAGGTACAAGGTCTTATGCTATTGTATATTGATTTATCAGAGACATCGGTGCAGAATGTAATTCAACGCTAAGTATCACAATTAAGGGCCCAATGCCCTTCTGGGCTTCAAATCTTACTTAGATTTCTTTTTTCATACATATATTTCATCTCTATATTCTTAAAATAATCACAAGTTTCCAATACCATTATTCATGCAGCAGAATAATTCCAAACCCAAATGGAACATGTTATTAACACTAACCATACACTGTTTGTGTTAATAACATGTTTACAGAAGAGCAGGGACAGTGTTGATCTTACAATACAGGAATGTAGTGGATCTTCCATCTGCTGAGAACCTCAAAGCTCCATGCAGAAATGATCACTGGAGAAGATGTAGGCAGGTATGAAGGACCTGAGAGAGCAAAAGTTATCTTCCATTGCAAACAACCTGGTCAGGATGAAGGGATGTTTCTGAATCAGCCTCTCTCATCTTAATGTAGAGAAGATGGACAAACCAAGACTGTGTGGAGAGCTGTTCCTGGTTCCCTATGGTTGATATACCATTCTAACTTGTGAAAGTGTCACAGGAAGTAGGGGCAGCCTCCATCTCATGGGACCGTTGGAAGAAACTCTTAGGACAAAGTCGTTGCCGAGGCAGTGATCTCATTCAGTTCCTGAAGGAAATGACCTCAAAGCACTTCCTTATTGATGGAACTCTCTGAACATGGGATCCAGGACGCCAGGCACCCAGATCCAGTCCCAGTCCCAGTCCCAGTGGTCTCACTTTTTGGATTTACCAAGGACAGAATCAGTCTTTCTTGGTACCTACTAAGGTGAGGAAGCCAAATGCCTGGAAAGCTTGGAAGAGGGTTTTTTCCTGGAAAAGCAGGTAGTGGCTCACTCCTGGCTCCTGACAACTTCACAGAGTTGGCCAAGGAGACCAGATCTGAGACAGGACAGGACATTTCGGGGGAACATAGTATGGCCCACCAGTCAGAGGATACTCCGGATAGTCTCATACCTATTTGGGGGAAGAAGGTGTCATTGTCGGTGTGGGTGTGGGTTTGTGGTTTTGTCTCATGTTCTGAGAATAGGAAGAAATGTCAGTTTGTTTGGTTTGGAGTGAACTGTTTTTAGTAAGTTGTTTAACAAGGCAAGTGTTTCTGGGTCTGTGTATCACACTGTGTCCGTGGTTGTAGACATTAGAAAAGAGAATGCATCAATGGATATGTCCTGTCTAGTAGAAAGCTTCCCAGCATTCAACCTGCCCATTTTATGAATGGACTGTGGATTGCCTTATTAATGGGCAATACCTGCTACCTTCTTAAGTTGCTGTTTTCCTCCAGAATTCTGGACACTCTCCAGAATAGGCTCATGGTTTTGTGTCTAAGTTATGTACCACACCCAAGCTCTGTGACAAGGCAATGTTCTGGATAGCTGAAGGAAATGACGAGCATCTGAGAAAACTCAGATATCAGTTGACCAGGAAAGTCTCAGTGGAGAAACCCTGCTTTGGGCCATTTGCTTACCTATTGTTCTGTTGCCCTGAGAGTCAGGAAGTCTTTGTCTCACACCACCCCTTTGTGAATCCTGAAGAAAATAGTTTTCAAATGGAAATAAATAGGCTTCACCTTTGGCTCTTTACTTAATTGATTTGGAAAGAGTTGTGTCTGAATCAGCCTCTTGGCCCAGTGTGATTCTTTGACTTAGATTCTCAGCACCTGATGGATCTAAAGAAAGATCCCATGTGTGCATCCAAATCAAAAATGGCAAAAAGAGCTGTAATTGTGGATGAAGTCTTCTGCCTTCCTCTGTAAGGTTCCTGAATTCCATCAAGTGAGAATAGGGATCATTTGGGTCAGATGAGTTCGTCAAAGCCCTTCTGAGGCTATCCCGTAGGTGCTTAGGTTTTCTCATCACTCCAATTCACATAAAGTATCTTTAAGTGACACTCAATAGGCCTCAAATGGGAAAAGTGGAGCAGTATGACAGGCAGGCCTTTTTGATCACTCCTGGTACAAAGGAAGGGTGTCCAGGCCACCCTGAATTTAGGCAAATGAGGAGCAACGGAGCTTATTTTGGACACTGTCTTGGGTTGCGTCCCTCATGGACACCTCCAGCCAGAGGTTATGATGAGTGTCAATATGGAAGAAGATGAGGACCATGTGGGAGAATTTCGGTTTTATTGTGGTCATTTGTGTGGCAGTTGGAAGAGATGACTGGGTCCACCTGGGCTTGAACTCTGGTGTGATTCCCCTTAGAGACTGAGTTCTGGAACTCACCTCAGAGAAGTATTGCTATGAATTGTGTTGGGATTTGAGGAAGCCACGCATGAGAGTCATCCTTGGAAACTGAGATGAAGGCCCAGGGTAGCTTTCCACAGGGCACTCTGATCTCAACCAGGATATCACATGATTTTATTCTGAAAGACTTGGAAGCCATTGTTGAGAGTCAAAACAGACAATGACATCACATTTTAGACCTCAATGGCCCTGGCTTCATGTGACCTTTTGGCCACTCTTTGGGAAGCCTTGCCTGTGAGAATTCTCCAGAACATACATTGAAATGAGTTTCCTCAACATTTAATGGTTCCTGAATGAATTGAAACCCACAGTGCATCCAACTTCATCCGTGAAAAATGGCTAGATAAATACCATGAAAATTTTCAATTTCCCATGACCAGGTGGCACTGGAGAACCATTGGATATTCTGTTGCTGATCATGAGTGTACAGACAGTGCCTTGATTGATTGGGTTTCATGAAAATAAGTTGGAGCCTGCTGAGTAGTTGTCCTAGAGTAGTGGTTGGCAGGTGTGTGAAAAAACATCTGTGGTGGGGCCATGTGGATCTGCCATTGGCTTCCAAATGGCTTGTGACTGACATGGTGCAATCAGCAGACCCTCCTATGCAAAGGCATCTTGTTATATGGTGACGTTTCAGGGCAATGTTTACAATCAGGTTGCTATGTTTAAGGGGGCAAGTTATGTGGGATAGAAGCCTGGTTGGTGCATTCTCCTGCATACCCTAACGCACCACGCCTGAGAGAACTCGCTCCAGCACTGTGTCCCAGTTGAACTCCTTGGATTCCATGAAGCAATTACTAAACTCTCAATGCAACAGCAATAAACACATATAGAATCCTACCTGGTACCACACCTACATTCTTGTGAGGTGAACGACTTGGCAGATACAAATTGTGAGAGAAGATCACTCCTCCTAAACGCTGTTGGAACTGAAAATATAACCAATGGGTGAGCTTCCTAGTTTTACAACATTATATATAAATCCATGTTCAGTAAAATGAATATTTTTAGATCTGTGAATGATATATATTTCATGATGAATTTCGAATAGCATATATATTGCTAGTTTTTAATGTGTGTGTGTGTATGTATATATATGTGTGTGTGTGTGTGTGTGTGTGTGTATATATATATATATATATATATATATATATATATACACACATTCTCCAGATTTTTCAAAATATGAAATATTTCTATCTTAATATACACTCCCTTAATTCATTCATATTCATGTATGTGGATTTATGATCATCTTTTCTAAATATTATTCTCAGAAATATTCATCCACCTGAAATACTTTTTTGTTTTTAGTACTGAAAACTAACTTCAGTGAATGTTGCATACAAATCCTAATATATCTAGAGTAACTGACCCAGTTTAACCTCAATGCAAGAAGATTCATATGGAACATGATGTGTATTTTGATGTTCATTTTAATTCAACACTGGTACATTACTATTTCTTCAGTTTATGCACATCATAGGATATATATTTCATCAAAAAGATCACAAAATTATAGGCATTTTTTCACTTTCAATCACTTCCTACTTTAGAACACATGTATTCTTTCATATATCTTTAGTGGTCTTCTCAAGATTCTTTTTTACAAACACATTATTTTCGATTTTTATAATCACATTGAAGCAAAACTCACACACCCTTCATGATAAACCATAACCCTAATATTAACATTGATGTATAACTTGTTGGAATGAATGATTGTATATCAATATACGATTTTTTATATTTTCAGATATCAATTCAATCCACCATTTAAAGTGGAACCAGTTAGATTACTTATTCACAGTTGGTCTATTCATGCATTATCTCTATATTCATAGACACCGGGTACACCTGTTTGTACCCCAAATACTAATTCATAAGTCTTCAAAATATTGCTCCCAAAAATGGTGTAAGAAATACTTATGTCACCCGATCTATATATACATGTTATCACAGTAATATTCTGGACACAAAATTCAAAGGTCAAACTTATATTTGTACCAAAGCCTAAATGGAAAGTGAACATGGATTACTAAAAACATCAATGTCCAATTTGCCTATTGCTCTCAAATATCAATCCTATTGATGACTACATATTCGTTTCTTCCTAAGATTATATATTCAAACTCAACCCTGTTGAAAATGTCTAATCCTATCACTGACTTTATACTTTTCCTGATTTTGTAATGTCTGTATTGATATCTGCATTCCAACATATTTTCTCCAATTCATCATTGTGACTGACTCTTCACTTGTGTTGATATTTACATTCACTCTGTAACCGAAACCCTATTGCTAAAGAACTTTTGTTCCAAATTTTATACTCACTCTTCTTCCTAAACCTACCGACTATCTTCCTAATTTTACCGACTATCACTTTTGAATGGATGTTCTCATCTACATTCAATCATCCAAGTAAATGTAGGGCGAGTGTCAGAGGATGAGACCACCAAGAGACTATCTCATGCAACAGAAAGGGTTTATTTGGGGTCCAGAATGCTGGGGCTTAGAGCTCACTTGAATAGAGCAGAGAGCCCTGAGAACATCTTAAGCAGAACTTATATAATTTTCTTGGAGAGGGCAGGGAGGGAAGTTTATTGATGGGTCAGGGGGAGTTAGCGGTTTGTGTGTAAACGCGTGAGGGAGTACATTCTGCAGTTTGGCAGTTGGGGACAGCACATTCTGGGAACAAGATTAGGAAACATTTCTCAACATTTCAACAGTGTTTTGTTAAGCATACAGAAAAACAGGAAGTGACAAGTACATATTTTATTAACATTTCATTCCCCACTTCTTCTGGCTACTTTTAATCATAAAAGTGATTGTTGGGGGGTGTCACATTTTATGTATGCTAGTGGGGTATTAACATAAGTTTAACTTGTCCAATTTGAGCTTGGAGAAAAGAAATTACATGGTTGAGAAACAGGGTTTTATAGTAAGCAATAAAATGAGGATTATTATTGGACCGGCCAGGGTTGATTAAAACGTAGTTAACCAGGGGGACTGTGTAAACCAAGACTCAAACCACCAATTTTGGGTCTCTATCTCTCTTTGATGCTCTTCAAGGCATCTTTTTAATTTACTCATAGGGTTTGTTACAACTCCAGTATGGTCGACATAAAAAAAAAAAAAAAAACATTCTTTCCTCAATGCAGCACAAAGGCTCCCTTCTCTCATGAAATGGAGGTCCAAACCTCGACTTTTCTGTAAAACAACTTCAAAGAGAGAGGTAAAAGATTCCTGCAAAGTTGTGATGGAATTTTCTAATATCTTTAAGTTTTGATCTATTGCTTCTTCTAATTGGGTCATTTGTTGTGTCCCATGGACCAGGGCAGTGGTTCCTGTGCGAACCCAGGCAGCAACTCTTATTCATAATAGAATGGCTAAGGTGAGAGATATATGTTCCCAACTGAACCGGGTTGTATGCCCCTCTATTTGATCTTCCAATGAACCTGCGTCATAATAGAGCACTCTGGGAAACATCTGCACCATTACACAATTAATCACTTCTGTTGACCATTTCATAAAAACATAAACAACGTTTAAGTATATAGAATTATATTGTTGTAGGGACGGACAAGGCAAGGCACCTAAGATAGCACCAAAGACAAGGAAACAGTCATATTTGGTTGCAACCAGATTCAGAGGGCATTGCTCCTGTTGTAATCAATTAATCCCCTGAAACCCAAGTTTAGGTAGTTTCAGAATTTTGTACCCAACATGTAAGGGAAGGGGCTCTGAAGTTCACAGTCTGCAGAAGTTCACAAAGAGCAGTTTTTGTTTCTGATTTTTCCTCAGTTCTGGGCAAGTTAAATTTTCAAGGACACCTGGGTGGGGGAGAGCTTTTTTTTCCCTTTTTTCCCCCTGCCAGCTGTTTCCATGGAGCCCAGTTTGTAACTTATTCATCTTAGCAATGTAGCCATCTCTATGAAGCCACAGCTAAAGGACAGAAGCCTTGATCACATATGTTGTGAAAAACTAGTAAGGGTGTGTCTAGCTCAGGAGTGCTGATTTTTTTCAGCCAGTTGCCAGGTAGACCAGGGCAACACAAAAAGAGGAAGTTTATCTACACTGAACTCTTTTATAGGGACTCTTTTGCTGAAAGTCCTAAAGTTAGCCATGGTGAAAACTTCTGGATAAGGTCAGTTAAGACTTTCCTGTGGGCCTGGTACAGAGGGGGAAGACGGGGAATGCAGGGCTGAGAGCAGCACTTTGGATCTGAGAATGAGGAAGGAGAGATGTAAAAAAATAATGGAAAAGGGTTTTGAGATCTTCCTAGCAACAAAAACATGAGTAGTAGAACGGGTAGAACAGAGCGGGAGATGGGAGTGAGTATCCCAAAAAGCCTGTAAGGGACTTTAAATTCTTAGTAACCTGTTTTCAGTGATGGCAAAGCAACTTTAAAGGCCATTTTCATTACATCTTGGATAGGGGTCTGAGGGCTCTTCTCAGCTGGTTTGAGCTTTGGGTTAGCTGGTAAGAGGACCTGGTGGGACCCAGTGTGGGCACTGACAGGAGAAGAGAGGAGTGAGTGAGTGGAGGGTTACCTCAGTACCTGCTACCTCAGCAAGGGGGCAATGGTCTGAGAAACGGTGGAGGTTTGGGTTTTTAATATAGTAATTGGAGGGGAGAAATCAAGTTGATGAGGTGGGAGTGACAACAGAGAGTCTAGAGCAGAAGGCTGAGGGTGAGCATGTATTGGAGAAGCATAGTTCACGATGTGAGCAAAGGAGAGAAAAGGCCTCCACATAGAGGAATCTCCTTTCACCCTTTTGAGCACTTGCAGAAGTAAAAAAGGTCACACAGAATTTGAGGATCTAGAGACCCCTCTGGGGGCCATCGGTTTTGGTTGTCTAATTGGTAATATGACCAATGCTGTGTAGAGAATTTCATGAGTAGTTTGGGTTCCATGTGGCAGTCCCTGTATGCTCACATCCCCATGACTTACAGAAGATGTTGGCGTTCCCCGCACACAGCCTTGACTGTTTGTGGCTTTGATAGTACACTGGGCAAACATAGTAATCTAGGCTAGCCAACCAGCATCTGGCTCGCGTGTCCCTACATCAATGATGTTTGTTTCCATTATCTATGGTATGGAAGGAATTTAATGGAATTTTAGTGGGATCCTCTTCATTAGGGATATCCCAATCGGGAAGACCTATGCGCAGCTGACAAATGTCTGGCTGGAGAGATGGCCACCAGGTCCCTAAGCGGGCTGTATGCAAGATAGACCATACTTCCGTTCCAGTAGGATTTGTGATCAGCCATCGCTGCTGAACAGGCTTATGAGGGTTAGGACTACTGGTGGTCAAGGGGAGAGTCTATAGCCTTATCCACACAGCGAATCCACAATTTGAAAGGGTTTCCAGTCTTTTCCAGTTTCCAGCCAGAGTCTGGACAGGGCACAGGCTTGAGATGAGAGGTAGGGATCCAGGAAGTGATTTTGACTACCTTTACCCTGTAGGTGTTATAAGTAGCACCTGGTATGGTCCTTTTCAGCGGAGCTCCAGGGATGACACCAGATGTCGTCTTACATAGACGAAGTCTCTACTTGATATCGCTGTAGAGTCCCCTCATCCCCAGGTTGGTAGGCAGTGGCCATCTGTTTTCACAGGTATCCCTGAGTTCTTTCAAGAGCTTTAAGTCTGTTAAGCAAGGGGGTGTGGAAGGAATCGTTAGGTCTTAGAGTTGGGGTAGGTCCCTTACTGGAGGAGGGACACCATAGAGAATTTCACAGGGTGTGAGGTTACACAAAGAAATAGATTGAGTATTTCTTGCATGAAACAGTACATAAAGCAGGAACATAGTCCAATCTTTTATGCCGGTCTCTAAGTTTAATTTCGTTATGGTCTCTTTAATGGTTCTATTCATTCTTTCTACCTGTCCTGAACTCGGGGGTCTGTAAACACAATGTAACTTCCAATTAATCCCCAGGGTCCTTGCTAACCTCTGAGTTACCTGGGCCACGAACGCCGGTCCATTATCAGACCCTATTACTTTAGGCAGGCCGTACCTTGGAAAAATATCTTCCAGGATCTTCTTGACCACCATTTGCGCTGTTTCATTTTTTTTCTTTTCTTTTCTTTTTTTTTTGGGGGGGAGGCTTCAATCCATCCTGAAAATGTATCTACAAAGACTAGGAGATATTTAAGTCCATTCCTTGCTGGCTCAATTTCAGTAAAGTCCACTTCCCAGAATTGTCCTGGTCTGGTTCCTCGTAGGTGCTTTCCTGCAGGAAGCTTGGAAGGGTAAGAATTAACCAATTGATGGACCCAACAGGCTTTTGTTATCCAGTCAGTTGTTTCCTTTCACTGTGAGTTGGTTAATGGAAAACTCTGTTCTTGATCCTTCAGAAATGAATGCAGTTTCTTTGAACCAAGGTGAGTGATTTGATGTACATTTTCTACTGACATAGTTAGAGCCGTGATTATAGGAGTTTTTACTGAAGGATTTAGAAATTCCACTTGGGGGCCTTCAGGGTAAAAAGTTATTTTGGCCCAGAGCTTTGTGAGCAGATCTCTGCCAATCAATGGGGCCGTGCATTCTGGGATTACTAGGAATGAGTGATGGATTTTTCCTTTCCCCTGGTCCATGGTCCTCTTAGTTTTCCAAGCCCGATATTTACTGCCATTAGCCCCTTGAATTAGAGACCTTTTATTTGATAGAGTTTCCAATGGGGCCTTAAAGGCAGAATATCTTGCCCCTGTATCCACTTCAAAGTATACTGGGGTCCCCTCCACTTCAAAAGTTACCCTGAGCTCGGGGAGAGGATCTGAGCCCCGACTTTCTTAGTAATCCTACAGAGTCAGAATGTCCAGCTGCCCTGGCTGTCTCTTTCTAGGGCACTCTTTAGCCCAGTGTCCTTTTTTTTTTAGAGTAGGCACATTGAATTGAGGCCATGGGTGGCCTCTTGTGTGGGCCCCGGTCTCCCTTCCTGTCTCCATGTTTCTTAATTTCTGGTCTATTTGTTGTTGTGACCAGGATCTTAGTCAATGCCTTAGTCTGTCTTTTGTTTCTTTTATCCTCCCTTTGCTCCCTAGTCTTCCTCAGTTTCTCTCTTATAGTATACCTTCTTGGCTTCTCTGACTAAACCTCTCAAAGTCATATCTTGTAATCCATCTAAGCATTGTAACTGTCTTTTAATATCCAGAACAGCTTGCCCAATAAAGGCCACCATGACAGATGCCTTTTGATTCTCTCCCTGAGGATCGAAAGGATTAAATATGCTATATGCCTCCATAATTCTCTGTAGGAACATGGAAGGACATTCATCAGTCCCTTGAATAATCTCTCTTACCTTGGCCAAAATAGTTGGTCGCCTAGTGGCCACTAAGATACCCACTATTAGAGCCCGGCAATAAGAGGAAGGATGCTCATTACCTTCACAGGTTTTGCGGTCCCAGTTGGGTCGGTGCAAGGGAAAGGCGGCTTTGCATATGTTGGGAAGTTTTGTCGGTCACCCATCTGGTCCGAGAATATTTTTTTCTAGAGTCCAGGAAGATTCTCTTTTGTTCCTCTGTCATGAAGAGAGTCCCTAGGAGTTGTTGGCAGTCATCCCAAGTAGGCTGGTGTGAAAACATCAATGACTCAACCACACCTGAGACCCAGGTGGGGTCCTTGGTAAAAGGGGGATTGTTATTTTTCCAGTTATTTAGGTCTGAAGAGGAGAAAGGTAAATACCGGTAGGCTTGCATTTTTCCCCATGGTTGTCATTAATCATTGTTCCTTAGAAATGGAGAGGGAGCATCACGTGAGTTCCAGGGATTTCAATCATTCAATGCCGGCAAATTCCTTTAGCCGGGCCAGCAACCTCCAGGAAAGGAGGGGCTGTGTTTTCTGCAGGGGAGTTATCTGGAGTGCGCTGGGCTCGCTTAGCTTCCTCCAATGGCGGAGAGGCTGAGACAGCAGCAGGGGAATTACTTAGAGGGTGTTGGGGGTTGGGGGACGAGGGCAGGGAATAAGTAGTAGGACGAGAGTCCAGTAGAGTAAAATCTTGTGACTCAGGGAGAACAGAGGTTGAAGGAGGAGGAGAAGCAGAAGGTTTGAGAGAGCATGACGGAAAGAGTAGGAGCGGGGGCAGGGGCAAGGAAAAGCTTCACACATGGAGGAGGAGAATTGCAGAGGTCCTGCAAAGTTAAGATATATGTCTCTTGATCCTGATGTCTATGTGGCGCTGGCTGAAAGTCAATATCTCTGACTTTTTAAATTAGTGGGAAGTAGAAAGATCCTTCTAGGGGCCATCTGAATCCAAAGGTGGGCCATTCTGAGGCACAGAGAGTCTGCCAGGTCCAGCGTTTAACTGAAAAAGAAAGATTCTGAGCCCTTAAGCGGACTTTGGTGCAATGATCAAGGGTCAGCAAAAGAGGCATTGAAGTGCTCTATCCCATAATGAAAGAGAAACAATCAGTAAAAGCAACGACACACGACACAGACAAGACAATACAATAAAGACAGGCAATGGACGTCCAACACTGAGACCAGGACTGAGTAGCCGGCAAAACCCGATGGGCTGGCAATACCGAATCTGAAACAAAATATCACTGAGTCGAGGAGACTATTGTTCCTCGATTTCCCGAGTCCTCTGGGGAGTCCCCCAGTGACGTGGCCTGTGGCTCTATGACATGTCTCTCAGCCACCGTCAGAGAGAGCTCACACTCTTCATCAACAGCCATTTGCCAAGCCCTAACCTGAAACCTGAAACTAGAAAGAGGCACCTTACATACCCCGAGAGGAGCCCGTTGGGGTCTCTCATCTGCCGCTGCTGGATCTCAGTGGAACCTCCATATGTAAAGGTCAGGCAAGCGTCCGGGGAAGAAACCACCAAGAGACTGTCTCATGCAAAAGCAAAGGGTTTATTATGGGTCAAGCATGCTGGGGCTCAGAGTTCACTTGAATAGAGCAGAGAGCCCTGAGAACAGCTTAAGCAGAGCTTATATACTTTCCTTGGAGAGGGCAGGGCAGGATGTTTATTGATGGGTCCGGGCGAGTGAGCTGTTTGTGGGCAACCGGGTGAGGAATTACTTTCTGCAGTTTGGCAAGCTGAGGACAGCACATTCTGGGAACAAGACTAGCAAACATTTCTCAAGATTTCAACAGTGTTTTATTAAGCATACAGAAAACAGGAAGTGATAAGTACCTATTTTATTAACCTTTCACTATGGACTACACTTTGCAGATTTCCTAATGTCTCTATTGATATCTGCTTTCCTACATATTTTCCCCAGTTCATCATTGTGACTGACTCTTCACATGTGGTGACATTTACATTCACTCTATACCCGAAACCCTATAGCTAAAGAACTTTTGGTCCAAATCCTATGCTCACTCTCCTTTCTAAACCTACCGACTATCTTCCTAATCCTACTGATTATCCCTTTTTGACTGGAAGTTCTCTTTGACAATCAATCATCCAAAATACACGGACCTTTGCCATTGTATATTGATGTATCTGAGACATCTGTGCAGAAAATAAATCAAAGCTCAGTATCACAATCAAGGTCCCAATGCTCTTCTGGGCTTCAAATCTTACCTAGATTTCTGTTTTCATACTTAATTTTCACCTATATATTCTTGTAAATATCGCAGGTTTTCAATACCATTATTCATCCAGCAGAATGATTCCTAATGCAAATTGAACCTGTTATTAACCCTAACCATACACTGTTCCCTCAATCTAACTTTACAGAAGAGCAGGGACAGAGTAGGTCTTACAATACAGGAATGTAGGGGAACTTCCTATTGCTAAGAAACTCAAAGGTACATGCAAAAATGATCCCTGGAGAAGTTGTAGGCAGCTATGAAGGAACTGAGTGAGCAAAAGTCATCTTCTCTTGCAAACAACCTGGTCAGGATGAAGGGATATGTCTGAATCAGCCTCTCTCTTCTTAATGTAGAGAAGAAGGACCAAACCAGGCTGTGTGGAGAGCTGTTCCCGGTTGCCTATGGTTAATATACCATTCTAACTTGTGAAACTGTCATAGAAAGTAGGGGCAGCCTTCATTTCAGGGGACCCTTGTAAGCAACTGTTAGGACAAAGTGGTTGCCAAGGGTCTGAGCTCATTCAGTTCCTGAAGGAAGTGACCTCAGACCTCACCTCACATCCTTGGTGATAGAACTCTCTGAACTTGGGATCAAGGAAGCCAGGCACCCAAATCCCATTCCAGTCCCAGTAGCAGTGGTCTCACTTCTTTGGATTTACCAAGGACAGAATCAGTCTTTGTTGGTACCTACTGATATGAGGATGGCCAAAAGCCAGGAAAGCTCTGAAGAGTGGCCTTTCCTGAGAAAGCAGGTAGTGGATCACCGCTGCCTCCTGACAACTTTACAGAGTTGGCCAAGGAAACCAGATCTGAAACAGGGCAGGCAATTTCAGGGGAACATAGTATGGCCCAATAGTCAGAGGACACTCCGGATAGTCAGAGACCTACTTGGAGGAAGAAGGTGCTTTGTGGGTGTGGGTGTGTGTTTGTGCTTTTGTCTCATGTTCTCAGAATAGGTAGGAATGGCGGTTTGTTTGGTTTGGAGTGAACTGTTTCTAATAAGTGATTTGATAAGGCAAGTGTTTCTATGTCTGTGTATCCCATTGGGTACGTGGTTGTAAACATTAGAAAAGAGAATGCATGAATGGATGTGTCCTGTCTGGTAGAAAGCTTCCCAGCATTCATCCAGCCGAATATATGAATGCACTGTGGCTTCCCTTATCGATGGGCAACACCTGCTATTTTCCTAAGGTCTGGTTTTATTTTTGAATTCTGGCCACTCTCCAGAATAGGCTCATGGTTTTGTGTCCAAGCGAAGTACCACCTTCAAGCTCTGTGACATGGCCATGTACTGGATAGCTGAAGGGAATGGCGAGCAACTAAGAAAACTCAGATATCAGTGTGACCAGTAAAGTCTCAGTGGAAAAACCGTGCTTTGGGCCTTTTGCTTACCTTTTGTTCTATTTCCCTGTATTTCAGGAATTTCTTTGCCTCAGGCCACCCCTTTGTGAAGCTGGAAGAAAACATTTTTCAAATGGAAATGAATGTGCCTCACCTGTGGCTCTTTGCCTAATTGCTTTAGAAACGGGTGTGTCTGAATCAGCCTCTTGGCCCTGTGTGAGGCTTTGGCTTAGATTCTTAGCACCTGATCGATATAAAGAAAGATCCCATGTGTGAATCCAAAACCGAAATGCCCAAAAGAGGAGTCATTGAGCATAAAGTCTCTTGCCTTCCACTGTAAGGTTCCTGACCTCCATCAAGTGAGAATAGGGATCCTTTGGGTCAAATGATTTCTTCAAAGCCCTGCACATGCTAGCCCAGAGGTGCTTGTGTTTTCTCATGACTCCAATTCACATAAAGATTGTAAACCCCACTGTCAGTAGGCCTCAAATTGGAGAAGCAGAGCAGTATTACGGCAGGCCTATTTGATCACTCCTGGGTCACAGGAAGGGTGTCCAGGCCACCCTGACATTAGGAAAATAAGGGGCAAGGAAGCCTATTTTGGACACTGTCTTGGGCTGTGTCCTTCATGGAAACTTCCAGGCAGAGGTTAAGATGAGTGTCTATATGCAATAAGATGAGGGTCATGTGGGAATGTTTTGGTTTAATTTTGGTCATTTGTGTTGGGGTTGGAAGAGATGAGTAGGTCAACCAGGACTTGAAATCTGGTCTGATTCCCCTTAGAGACTGAGTTATGGAACTGAACTCAGAGAAGTATTGGCATGAATTGTGTTGAGTGTTTAGGAGGCCACACATGAGACTCGCCCTTGGAAACTGAGACCTAGGCCGAGGGTGGCTTTCCACAGAGCACTGGGAATCTCACCCAGGATATCACAAGATTTTATTCTGAAAGACTTGGCAGCCAGTCAAAACACACATAGACCTCACACTGTAGACCTCAATGGGCCTGGCTTCATGTGACCTTTTGGCTACTCTTTGGGAAGACTTGCCTGTGAGTGTCCTCCAGAGATTTCATTGAAATGAGCTTCCTCACAATTTAATGGTTCCTAAATGAATTGAAACCTACAGTGCCTCCAACTTCCACCTTGAAAAATGGCTAGATAAATACCATGAAATTTTTGAAATTCCTATGACCAGGTGGCACTGGAGAACCTTTGTATGCCCTGTTGCTGATCATGAGTGTACCAGAAAGTGCCCTAATTGACTGAGTTTCATTAAATTGGTGTAGAACAGAGATGCCAGTAAGTTGAATACTCCTCAATTGTAGGCGCAAGCTGTGGTGGGCAGGTTTGTGATAAAACATCCGTGGTGGGGCCATGTGGATCTGCCATTGCTTCCAAATGGCATGTGACTGACGTGGTGCAGCCAGGAAATTCTTATATGTAAATGCATATTGGTATATGGAGAATTTTTAGGGCAATGTTCAGAATCAGGTTGCAATGGACAAGGGGACAATCTATGTGGGCTAGAAGCCTGGTTGGTGCATTCTCCTGCAGACCATGACCCACTACACATGACAGAACTCCCTTCAGCACTGTGTCCCAGTTCAACTCCTTGTATTTCGTGAAGAAAATACCAAACTCCCAGTGCAGCAGCAAGAAACACCACGAAAAGTGGAGAATGACCAAATGCCCTCACAGTCCACACGGGGAGACTCTTAGACCCCAGTGGTCACAGTTTACCTACAAAGAGATAATTCAGTACTGTAGCCTAGTGTTCATTGGAAAATAAGAAACCACGTCCTCCAGGTCACATAGATGTAGACCCAGCTCTGATGGTCTCACTAGAAAGAAAGCTAAAGCTCCTGACAACAACATATATTTTGAGTTCCCGACCTCAGAGGCAGTTTCTCAAGAAGTCTTTAGGCCAGCAGAGCTCCAAGTTTGTGGAGTGTTTACCTTGTCCCTTACATTTGGAAATTCCTCTACCACATCCAAGGTTGTGAACTCCTTTGCATTTTCCATTCCAGATATATATTCACAGATTTTCTAACTCTTCTCCTCTAATTGTGTCTTATTTGGGGCGAAGGTAATGTGAAGCCATTGTTCTGGATGAGAGTGGGTAATTTATTGTGTAGCCCATATTTGCATACACATTGGATTCATTTTCCATTTTTCCATTCAAAATACTGAATCCCTGACACTAACCCATACCCTACTAGACTCTGACTACTAATCCTACTATGATGGAGAATAATAACACAAACAGAATAGAAATACAAGCCGTTCAGAGGAGGCATGGTGTATAGTTGGACTTGCCTTTTGCATGATAAAGCGTAGGTGTTATATGTCTAGTCCATTTTTCATTGAAATATTTCTCTATGTGTTTTTTTTCCTTTAATTTTTATTGTTGGTTGTTCAAAATTTACCTATTTCTTGACATATCATATTTCACACTTTGATTCAAGTGGGTTATGAACTCCCATTTTTACAGGTTTCAGCATCACATCTGTTACACATCCACTGTTTTACGTATTGCAATACTAGTGTCTGTTGTAGTCTGCTGTCTTTCCTATCCTCTACTATCCCCCATCCCCTCTTCTCCCATCTTCTCTCTCTACCCCATCTACTGTAATTCATTTCTCCCCCTTGGTTTTTTCCCTCCTTTTCCCTCACTTCCTCTTGTATGTAATTTTGTATAACCATGAGGGTCTCCTTCCATTTCCATGCAATTTCCCTTCTCTTTCCTTTTCTCTTCTACCTGTCACCCCTGTTTAATCTTAATCTTCTTCTCATGCTCTTCCTCCCAAATCTGTTCTTAGTTACTCTCCTTATATCAAAGAAAACTATTGGCATTTGTTTTTTTAGGGATTGGCTAGCTTCACTTAGCATAATCTGTTCTAATGCCATCTATTTCCCTGCAAATTCTATGATTTTGACATTTTTTAATGCAGAGTATTACTCCATTGTGTATAAATGCCACATTTTTTTTTCCATTCATCTATTGAAGGGCATCTAGGTTGGTTCCACACTCTTGCTATTTTGAATTGTGCTGTTATGAACATCAATGTAGCAGTGTCCCTGCAGCATGCACATTTTAGGTCTTAGGAAATAGACCGAGAAGGGGAATAGCTGGGTCAAATGGTGGTTCCATTCCTAGCTTCCAAGAAATCTCCATACTTCTTTCCAAATTGGCTGCACCAATTTACAGTCCCACCAGCAATGTACAGGTGTACCCTTTTCCCCACATCCTCGCCAGCACTTGTTGTTTGACTTCATAATGGCTGCCAATCATACTGGAGTGAGATGGTATCTTAGGGAGGGTTTGTTTTCCATTTTTCTGACTGCAAGAGATGGTGAGCATTTTCTCATGTACTTATTGATTGATTGTATGTCCTCATCTGAGAAGTGTCTGTTCAGGTCCTTGGACCATTTGTTGATTGGGTTATTCGTCTTCTTATTGTTTAATTTTTTGAGTTCTTTGTATACTCTGGATATTAGGGCTCTATCTGAAGTGTGAGGAGTAAAGATTTGTTCCCAGGATGTAGACTATTTATTTACCTCTCTTATTGTTTCTTTTGATGAGAAAAAACTTTTTAGTTTGAGTAAGTCCCATTTGTTGATTCTAGGTATTAACTCGTGTGCTAATGGTGTCCTATTGAGGAATTTGGAGCCCAACCCCACAGTATGTAGATCATAGCCAACTTTTTCTTGTATCAGATGCCGTGTCTCTGATTTGATATCAAGCTCCTTGATCCATTTTGAGTTAACTTTTGTGCATGGCGAGAGAAATGGATTCAGTTTCATTTTGTTGCATATGAATTTCCAGTTTTCCCAGAACCATTTGTTGAAGATGCTATCCTTCCTCCATTGCATGCTTTTAGACCCGATTGGCATTGCATTTAACATATAGAGAACTTTTGGTTATATTGCCATTTTGATGATGTTAGTTCTGCCTATCCATGAACATAGTATATTTTTCCATCTTCTAAGATCTTCTTCTATTTCTCTCTTTAGGGTTCTGTAGTTTTCATTTTATAAGTCTTTCACCCTTTTTGTTAGGTTGATTCCCAAGTATTTTTTTTTTGTGTGTGTGGATATTTTGAATGGAGATGTTGTCCTCATTTCTATTTCAGAGGATTTGTTGCTGATATACAGGAATGCCTTTGATTTATGCATATTGATTTTATATCCTGCCACTTTGGTGAATTCATTGATTACCTCTAATAGTATCTTTGTATACCTTGCTGGGTCTGCTAAGTATAGGATCATGTCATCTGCAAATAGTGATAATTTACGTTCTTCTTTTCCTATTTTTATGCCTTTGATTTCTTTAATCTCTCTAATTGCTCTGGCCAGTGTTTCGAGAACTATGTTGAACAGAAGTAGTGAGAGAGGGCATCCCTATCTTCTTCCAGATTTTAGAGGGAATACCTTCAATTTTTCTCCATTCAGAATGATGCTAGCCTGAGACTTAGCATAGATTGCTTTTACATTATTGAGGTATGTTCCTGTTATCCCTAGTTTTTCCAGAGTTTTGAACATAAAGGGATGCTGAACATTGTCAAATGCTTTTTCTGCATCTATCGAGATGATCAAATGGTTCTTATTTTTAAGTCTATTTATGTGATGAATAACATTTATTGATTTCTGTATAATGAAGTAGCCTTGCATCCCAGGGATGAATCCTACTTGATCATGGTGCACAATTTTTTTAATATGTTTTTGTATCCAATTCGCCACAATTTTATTGAGGATTTTTGCATTTTTCCTGAAATACCTTGAAAAGTATTGGTATTAGTTCCTCTTTAAAGGTTTTGTAAAACTCTGCTGTATACCCATCCGGTCCTGGGCTTTTCTTAGTTGGTAGTCTTTTGATGGTTTATTCTATTTCCTCAATTGTTATGGGTCTGTTTAGGTTGCCTATATCCTCCTGACTAAATCTGGGCAGATTATATGACTGAGAAATTTATCGATGCCTTCACTATCTTCTATTTTATTGAAAAATAAGAATTCAAAATAATTTCGGATTATCTTCTGTATTTCTGAACTATCTGTTGTGATACTGAGTTCTCCCTCTTCTTTTCTTTGTTAGCTTGGCTAAGGGTCTGTCGTTTTGATTTATTTTTTCAAAGAACCATCTTTTAGTTTTGTCAATTTTTTCAATTGTTTCTTTTGTTTCGATTTCATTAATTTCAGCTCTAATTTTAATTATTTCTTGCCTTCTACTTATTTTGCTGTTGTTTTGCTCTTCTTTTTCTAGGATTCTGAGATAAAGTATGAGATCATTTATTTGTCGTTTTTTTTTTTCCTTTTTTTAAGGAATGAAATCTAAGCAATGAATTTTGTTCTTAGAACTGCTTTCCATGTGTCCCATAGATTCCGATATGTTATGTCTGTGTTTTCATTTATCTCTAAGAATTTTTTAATTTCCTCCTTGGTGTCTTCTATAACCCATTGATCATTCAGTAACTTATTATTCATTCTCAAAGTGATACATGATTTTTCCTTCTTTCTTTTATCGTTGATTTTCAGTTTCATTTCATTATGATCAGATAAGATGCCTGGTATTATATCTACTCCTTTATATTGTCTAAGAGTTGCTCTGTGACATAATATATGATTTATTTTTTGAGAAGTATCCATGTGCTGCTGAGAAAAAAGTGTAGCTGCTTGATGTAGGGTGGTATATTCTATATATATCATAAGTCTGGGTTATTAATTGTGTTATTGAGTTCTATAGTTTCATTATTCAACTTTTGTTTGGAAGATCAGTCCAGTAGTGAGAGAGGTGTGTTTGAGTCTCCCATGAGTATTGTATGGTGGTCTATTAGACTCTTGAACTTGAGAAGAATTTGTTTAATGAACATAGCTGCACCAATGTTTGGGGCATATATATTTATGATTGTTATGTCTTGTTGGTGTATGGTTTCCTTGAGCAGTATGTAGTGTCCCTCTTTATCCCTTTTGATTAACTTTAGCTTGAAATCTATTTTATTTGATATGAGTATGGACACTTCTGCTTGTTTCCGAAGTCCATATGGGTGATATGATTTTTCCCAACTTTTCACCTTCAGTCTATATATATCTTTTCCTAACAAATGTGTTTCCAGTAGGCAGCATACTGTTGGGTCTTGTTTTGTGATCCATTCTACTAGCCTGTGCCTCTTAATTGGTGAGTTTAAGCCATTAACATTTAGGGTTATTATTGAGATATGGGTTGTTCTTCCAGCCATATTTGTATATTTATGTTACTAAACATGGTTTTTTTCCTCCTTGATTATTTTCCCCCCTTTACTGTCCTACCTCCCACTGTTGGTTTTCATTGTTATTTTCCATTTCCTATTCCTGTAGTGTTTTGCCAAGGATGTTTTGAAGAAATCGTTTTCTAGCTGCAAATTCTTTTAACTTTTGTTATCGTGGAAAGTTTTAATTTCATCTTCTATCCTGAAGCTTAATTTCGCTAGATACACAATTCTTGGATGGAACCCATTTACTTTCAGTGTTTGAAAAATGTTATTGCAGGATCTTCTAGCTTTCAGAGTCTGTGTTGAAAGATCAGCTGTTATCCTGATTGGTTTACCACTAAATATAATCTGCTTCCTTTATCTTGTAGCTTTTAAAATTCTCTCCTTTTTTCTGTATGTTGGGCATCTTCGTTATAATATGTCTAGGTGTGGATCTCTTATAATTTTGCACATTTGGCATCCTGTAAGCTTCTAGGATTTGCGATTCTGTCTCATTCTACAAGTCTGGGAAGTTTTCTCTTTTATTTCATTGAATATATTGCTCATTCCTTTTGTTTGGACCTCTATACCTTCCTATATCCCAATGACTCTTAAGTTTGGTCTTTTTATGTTATCCCATATTTCTTGGATGTTCTGCTCATGGTTTCTTAAAAGTCTTCCTGAGCTGTCTGTGTTCTTTTCAAGTTGAAATAATTTGTCTTCATTGTCTGATGTTCTATCTTCTAAGTGTTCTACTCTGCTGTTAGTATTCTCAATAGAGTTTTTAAGTTGGTTTATTGATTCCTGCATTCCTAGGATATCTGTTTGTTTGATTTTATAATCTTTATCTCCCTGCATAGTTGATATTATGCTTCTTGGATTTTTTTATGTAATTCATTATCAAGGTGATCTTTCATTGTCTGATTTTGCTCTCTAATGTCTTCCTTGAGACTCCAGATAATCTGAAGCATGTATATCCTGAGTTCTTTATCTGACATTCCATCTGCTGCAGATATTACCTCTTCTAAAGTTGACTTTACCTGCATTGCTTATGGTCCTTTCTTTCCTTGTCTTTTCATTCTGTTCATGTTTCTTTCTGCTTGGTGAAACTGTTGTGTTATTGAATTTTTCCCCTATATATTTTTATTGCTTGTATAGTTTCAAAGTCTCTCTCGCAGGCACGGGTGGTGGCTCTGCCCCTCCTACAATTGGGACAATGTGCCTACCACACCAGCAGGCTGCTGGGCCTGTTCTGTCAGTCGGTAGCTGGTTCGCCTACCTTGAAGGTGCGAGCAGCAGCTCTGCCCCTCTGCAGGCACTGGGCCTGTTCTGCCAGTGGGTCGCAAGTCGGGCTACTTTGCAGGCGTGGGCGGCAGCTTTGACCACCTGCGGGCCACTGGGTCTGTTTTGTCTGTCCCTTGCAGGTCTGTCTACCTTGCAGGCGCGTGTGCCTGCTCTGCCCCTACCCCAACCGGGACGATGTGTCTACCATGCTGGCGGGCCATAGGCCTGGTCTGTCGGTGGTCGCAGGTCCACCTACCTTGCCCCTCCGCAGATTGCTGGGCCTGTCCTGCTGTGGGTCACAGGTCTGCCTACCTTGCAGGCCCGGCGGCATTGCCCCTCCCCCAACCAGGGCGATGTGTCTTCCACGGTGGCGGGCCACTGGTCCTGTTCAGCCGGTGGGTCGCAGGTCCGCCTACCTTGAAGGAGCGATTGGCAGATCTGCCCCTCCCTCTCTCAATGTGTTTTTAAAGTTGACAAATATGTGAATTCCTGTCTCCCTTTCTCTGTAGCATATTCAGCACATATATTTTTATATGCACATATAGAATCCTACCTGGTATCACACGTACATTTTTGTGAGGCTGCTGACTTGGCAGATACAAATTATGAGAACAGATCACTCCTCCTAAACGCTGTTGGAACTGAAAATTTAAGCTATTGGTGAGCTTCCTAGTTGAACAATATTACACATAAATCCACGCTCAGTAAAATGAAGATTTTTGGATCTGTGGATGATATATATTTCATGAAGAATTTCAATTGGCATATGTATTGCTACTTTTTAATGTCTGTTGTGTGTGTGTGTGTGTGTGTATATATATATATATATATATATATATATATATATATATATATATACACACTCTCCATATATTTCAAAATATGAAATAGATGTGTCTTATGTACAGTCCCAAAATTCATTCATGTTCATGTATGTGGAGTTATAATCAAATTTTCACTAGATTATTCTCAGAAATATTCATCTACCTGAAATACATATTTGTTTCTTAGGTCTGAAAACTAACTTCAGTGAATGGTGCATTCAAATCCTAATGTTTCTAAATTAACTGACTCAGTTTAACATCAATTCAAGAAGATTCCTATGGGACATGATGTTTATTTTGACATTCATTTTTACTCAACACTGGCACATTACTACTCCTTCAGTTAATGCACATCATAGGATATATATTTCATCTACAAGTTCGCAAATTTATAGGCATTTGTTTCACTTTCAGTCACTTCCTGCTTCAGAACACATGTATTTCTCCAGGTTTCTTGACTGGTCTTTTTATGAGACTTTTTTCCAAACAAATTATTTTCAATTTCCATAATCAATTTGAAGCAAAACTCACACACTCTTCATGATAAACCATAATCCTCATATTACCATTAGATGTAAAACGGGTTGGAATGAATGGTTGTATATCAATATAAGATTTCCTGTATATTTTTACATTTCAATTCAATCCATTATTTTAATTTGGAACCAGTTATATTATTTATTCACAGTATGGTCTATACATGCATATTCTCCATATTCTAAGACAAAGAGTACACCTGTTTGTACCCCGAATACTAATTTATACTTCTTCAAAATATTGCTCCCAGAAATGGTGGAAGAAATACTCAGGTCACCTTATCTACATATACATTGTATCACAGTAATATTCTGGACACAAAAAGCAAAAGTCACACTTATGATTGTACCAAAGCCTAAATGGAAACTGAACATGGATTACTTAAAACATCCAGGTCCATGTTGCCTAATAGTCTCAAATATCAATCCTATTGGTGACTACGTATTTGTTTCTTCCTAAGATTATATATTCAACCTAAATGCAGTTAATAATGTCTAATCCTATCACTCACTTTATACTTTGCCTGATTTCCTAATGTCTCTATTGATGTCTGCTTTCCTAAATATTTTCCCCAGTTCACCATGTGAGTGACTCCTCACATGTGATGATATTTACTTTCACTCTCTAACCGAAACCCTATTGATAAAGAATTTTTGGTCCAAATCCTGTACTCACTCTTCTTCTGAAAGCTACTGACTATCTTCGTAATCTTACTGAGTTTCCCTGTTTGAGTGGAAGTTCTCTTTTCCATTCAATCATCCAAGGTACAAGGTCCTATGCCATTGATTATCGATTTATCTGAGACATATATGCGGAACATAATTCAAAGCTAAGTATCACAATCAACAGCTCAAGGTCCTTCTGAGCTTCAAATCTTACCTAGATTTCTGTTTTCATACTTATATTTTATCTATATGTTTTAATAAATGTCACAGGTTCCCAATACCATTATTCATCTAGCAGAATGATTCCTAACCCAAATCAAACATGTTATTAAACCCTAAACATACACTGTTCCCACAATCTCACTTAACAAAAGACCAGGGACAGTGTTGGTCTTACAATACAGGAATGTAGGGGATCTTCCATATGCTGAAAACCTAAAAGGTCCATGCAGATGTGATTCCTGGAGAAGATATAAACAGCTATGAAGGACCTTAAAGAGAAAAACTCATCTTCCATTGCAAACAACCTGGTCAGGATGAAGGGTTGTATCTTAATGATCCTCTCTGTTCTCAATGTAGAGAAAATGGACCATACCAGGCCTGTGTGAAGAGCTGTTCCTGGATGCCTATGGTTGATTCACCATTCTAACTTGTGAAAGTGTCACAGGAAGTAGGGGCAGCCTCTATCTCATGAGACCCTTGGAAGCAACTGTTAGGACAAAGTGATTGCCAAGGCAGTGTCCTCATTCACTACCTGAAGTAAGTGATCTCACCTCTTTTCCTTGGTGATGGAACTCTCTGAACTTGTGATGCAGAAGCCAGGCAACCAGAGCCAGTCCCAGTCCCAGTCCAAGTCCCAGTGAGGTCACTTGTTTGGATTTACCAAGGACAGAGTCAGTGTTTCCTGGAACCTACTCATGTGAGGATGGCCAAATGCCAGGAGAGCTTTGTAGAGGGGCCTTTCTTGAGAAAAAGGTACTTGCCCACTTCTGGCTCCTGACAACGTCACAGATTTGGCCAAGGAGACCATATCTGAGACAGGACAGTCCATTTGGGGGAACATAGTATGGCCTACCAGTCAAACGACACTCAGGATAGTCACAGAATTACTTGGGGGAAGGAGGTGTCTTTGTGGGTGTGGGAGTGAGTTTGTGGTTTTTCTCATGTTCTGAGAATAAGTAGGAAAGGCAGTTTGTTGGGTTTGGAGTGGACTGTGTCTAGTAATTCCTTTGACAATGCGAGTTTCTATGTCTGTGTAACTCTCTGTGTCCGTGGTTGTATTCATTAGAAAAGAGAATTCATCTATGGATGTGTCCTGTCTAGTAGAAAGAATTCCAGCATTTATCCTGCCTAATTTATGAATGGACTGTGACTTCCCTTATCAATGGGCAACACGTACTATCTTCCTAAGTTCCTGTTTTCTTTCTGAATCTGGCCACTCTCCAGAGTAGGCTCATGGTTTTTTGTCCAAGTTATGTACCACCTCCAACCTCTGTGACATGGCCATGTATTCTATAGCTGAAAGGAAAGGGAGCATCTCAGAAAACTCAGATATCAGTGTGACAAGGAAAGTCTCAGTCGAGAAAACCTGCTTTGGGCCTTTTGCATCCCTATTCCTCTGTTGCCCTGAATGTCAGGAAGGTCTTTGCCTCAGGCCACCCCTTTGTGAATCCTGAAGAAAACAGTTTTCAAATGGAAATGAATGGGCATCACCTGTGGCTGTTTGCTAAAATGCTTTGAGAGATATGTGTGTGAATCAGCCTCTTGGCCGTGTGTGAGGCTGTGTCTTAGATATTCAGCGCCTAATGGATCTTAAGAAAGATCCCATGTGTGCATCCAAAACCAAAATTTCTAAAAAATCAGTCATTTTAGATGAAGTTTATTGCCTTTCTCTGTTAGGTTCCTGACCTCCATCAAGTGAATTTGGGGATCCTTTGAATTAATAGAGTTTTTCAAAGCCTGCAGAGGCTAGCCCATAGGTGCTTGGGTTTTCTAATGAATCCAAATCACATAAAGAATCTATACCTGACAGTCAGTAGGCCTCAAATTGGAGAAGCAGAGCAGTATTAGTGGCAGGACTATTAAATCACTCCTTGTTTACAGGAAGGGTGTCCAGGTCACACTGACTTTAGGCAAATGAGGGCAAGGGAGATTATTTCAGACTCTGTCTTGTGCTTTACCCCTCATGGAAACCTCCAGCCAGAGGTAATGATGAGTGTCTATATGGAAGAAGATGAGGGCAATGTGGGAGTGTTTTGGATTTAATTGTGGTCATTTATTTGGCTGTTGGAAGAGAAGACTGGGGCCACCTGGGCTTTAACTCGGGTTTGATTCATCTTAGAGACTGAGTTCTGGAACTGACCTCAGAGAAGTATTGACATGAATTGTGTTGGGATTTTAGGAGGCCACGCATTAGAGTTGCCCTTGGAAACTGAGATCTAGGCCCAGGGTGGCTTTCCACAAAGCACTGAGAATGTCAGCCAGCATATAACCTGATTTTATTCTGAAAGACTTGGCAGGCATATTTGAGAGTCAAAACACCCATGGACCTAACATTGTAGACCTCAATGGGCCTGGCCTCATGTGACCTTTACGCCACTCTTTGGGAAGCCTTGCCTGTGAGAGTTCTCCAGATCTTTCATTGAAATGAGCTTCCACAACATTTAATGGTTCATGAATGAATTGAAACCCACTGTGGCTCCAAATTCATCTTTGAAAAATGGCTAGATAAATACCATGAAATTTTTAAAATTCCCATGACCAGGTGCCACTGGAGAACAGTTAGATCTCCTGATGCTCATCATAAGTGTACCAGACTGGGCCTTGATTTACTGGGTTTCATGAAAATGGCATAGAACAGAGATGCCAGTAAGTTGGAACCTTCTGAGTAGTGCGCCTTGACCAGGTGTGGGCAGGTGTGTGACAAAACATCTGTGGTGGGGCCATGTGGATCTGCCATTGGCTTCCAAATAGCATGTGATTGACTTGCAGCAGCCAGCAGACCCATTTATGTAAAGGCACTTTGTTATATAGAGAGGTTTCAGGGCAATGTTCAGAATTAGGTTGCAATGGAAAAGGGGGCATTGTAGCAAGCAATGAGTGATAGAAGCCTGGATGGTGCATTCTCCTGCAGACTCTAACCCACCACAAGTGACAGAACTCCCTGCAGCACTGTGTCCCAGTTGAACTCCTTGTTTTTTGTGAAGCAAATATCAAACTCACTGTGCAGCAGCAAGAAACACCATGAAAAGTGGAGGATGACCAAATGGCTTCACAGCGACACGGGGAGACACTAAGCCCCCAGTGGCCACAGTTTACCTACAAAGAGAGAATTCAGCACTGCTGCCTCATGTTCATTGGAAAATAAGAAAACATGTCGTCCAGGTCACATAGATGCAGACCCATCTTTGATGGTCTCACTAAAAATAAAGCTAAAACTTCTGACAACACCTTATATTTCAAGTGCCCAATCTCACATGCAGTTTCTCAAACAGTCTTTAGGCCAGAAGAGCTCCATGTTGGTGTTGTGTTTACCATATCCCTTGCTTTTGGAAACTCCTCTACCATCTCGAAGTTTGTGAACTCCTGAGCATTTTCCATTCCAGACATGTATTCACAAATTTTCTAACTCTTCTCCTCTAATTGTATCTTACTTGGAGCGAAGGTAATGTCAAGGCATTGTTCTGGATCAGAGTGGAAAGTTTTGGGTTGCACATATTTGCACACACATTGGATACAATTTCCAATTTTCCATTCAAAATACAGAATCCCTGACACTATCCCATACCCTACTAGACTCTGACTACTAATCCTAATATGATGGAGAAAAATAACACAAACAGAATATAAATACAAGCAGTTCAAAGGAGGCATGATGTATATTTGGACTTGCCTTTTGCATGATAAAGTTTATGTGTTATTAATCTAGTCAATTTTTAATTAAATAGTTCTCCATGTGTTTTTAAAGTTCAAAATATGTGTATTACTGTCTCCCTTTCTCTGTAGCCTATTCAACATATGTATTTTTATATGCACATACCGAAAGCTACCTGGTATCACACCTACATTTTTGTGAGGTGGCTTCCTCACCAAATACAAATTGTGAGAAGAGATCACTCCTCCTAAACGCTTTTGGAACTGAATATTCAACCTATGGGTGAACTTCCTAGTTGAACAAAATTATAAGTCTATTCTTTGGTTGGCAGCTAAAATCCCTGACAAAATATGTTGATTAATTGTATTTTGGGATTCAAGTATGGTGGAAGTTTGTTGGACAACTTGATTAATGGTGATTAATGGTGGCAGCAGTTTGTACTTGATTGGCCATAGCCACTCCAGCCGTAACCGCTGCAGCAGCAGATACCGCCATGGCTGTCACTATAGCCGCTGTGATTCCAAAATCTCTGCGGACTCTAAGTAGCTCAACAATAGGGAATTTATCAGGATCCTCAGTGACCGGGATTGGGACAAAAGTTGGAATTTTCATAATCACTGCTACAGTCCAGGAACCATTCCAACACTCAGATAAGAGACAGGTAGTATGAGAACAATCCAGCATCCCCGACGAGGTGGCCTCAGCCAAAAGGAATAAGAAGGGGGATTGGACACAGACCACTGCAGGAGGCAATGTGGCATTATACAACAGAGAGTTGAATGAAACAGATGTAAGTCTATTACCTTGTTCACTTTCCCTAAGAGTACCAGAAATATTAGCCAGCCAACTTTTGGCTCCTAGCAACTGAGCCAGTGCAGAAATATCGGCTGAAGCCCCCTTTTCATTGGAAATCAGCCATTGAAACCAGGACCAACCTACTCCTGTAGAGGAGCTGGCACTATTGTTAAAGTTATAAACATACCTATTAAGAGAGGGGGAAAGGAAGAAACCTTTAGCAACTTGATGTTTCTCCCAAGAATGATCCTGACAAGGCATAAATGTTGGGGGGAAACCAAGATTAGGGGAACAGTAAGGAGAGGCCTTGAAATGAGTGGCATTATAAATACTACTAGAAAAAGGAGGCACTGGGATTAGTACCTCGGAGATAATAGCCAAGGTAGTTATGTTAAGAGCAGAGCTGCTGTTTGCGGGGGTCTCTGAGCCTGATTGCTTCCCCGAAGCTACCTTGCTCAATACAGCACTGATAATGCTTCCTGAGACCTGATTGGACCGCAATGGGTCCTCCCAGTTAGTCAAATTTTTGGTCTTAAGGCTAATGCAATTAGCGTTTCTAAGGCTGAAACAAAAAACTCCTGTGAGATTAACTTGAGATTGATTAAAAATTCTCTCCATGTCCCCTCTAGGAGAGGCACAGGGAGCAGACATCTCACATGAGGTTGAAAAAAGAGTGAGGAGGACACTAGAATTACCATGAACCAGCATCGGCATTGGCCAGGCCCATGCCACTGCCCACCACCGCATTGGTGTCGCCTGTGCCATCGGCACCAGCACCAGAGCCAGAGCACTTAGCAGAATGAAGATCTTCATCACAGGATTGTTGTGGTATCTCTTGTTGCTGGTCAGTTGATGTCGAGACTCTTCTTGTCAAGCGTTCAGGGACCCACAACGGTTCCGTACGATCCTGGGGAAAAACACATACAGATCCTCGTGCCCATGTCAGCACGGGGTCAGGGCCGTTCCATTGCCCCGTAAGAACATCCTTCCACTTAACATAGCCAATCACAGAGGGCTGAGGGGACACATGTCTATCGGCCGCAGAGCGACCATGAATATCCAAATTCAAAAAATTAATGGTAAATAGAGCTAAGGACAGGCGTTCTTTAGGAGTGTGTTCAGCTCCTATTCCCCCTTTTTGTTTTTGTAAAGTTTCCTTTAAGGTGCGATGAGCACGCTCAACAATGTCTTGTCCTTGAGGATTATAAGGCAAACCATAAGTAAGTTGCACTCCCATAGTAGAACAAAAAGCTGTAAATTGTCTGCCAGTATAAGCAGTTCCATTATCAGTCTTAAGGGATGCAGGTGCACCCCATGCTGCCCATGCCTCTAAACAGTGAGTAATGACATTACGTGCCTTTTCTCCCGATAAAGCAGAAGCATGGATAATTCCAGAGCACATATCAACGGAAACATGCACATACTTAAGGTTACCAAAGTCAGGTATATGTGTCACATCCATTTGCCAAACAATCAATGGCTTTAATCCCCGTGGGTTTACTCCATAATTAGGGGGATGAAGAAATGTGACACAATGGGGACATTGCAATACTATCTGCCGAGCATCTGCTCTTGAAATGGAAAAACGCCTGCGCAGCGTTAATGCATTAACATGGAAGTTTTGGTGAAACAACTTAGCCCCCTCTAAGGAGGAAGCCCAGCATATCAATTGACCTCTAGTGGCTAAGTCCGCACAGGCATTACCTTGGGATAACGGACCAGGAAGAGAGGTGTGAGCCCTGATATGCATTGGATAAAAAGAAGCAGTGCGGTTAGAGATAAGCTGTTGAAGATGAGTAAAGTAATCAGACACATTGTGGGCATCACTAATAGTTCCCACGGCCTCCAGGACTTTTAGTGCTTGTACCACATAGCTGGAGTCCGAAATAAGATTAAAAGGAAAAGAACACTGTTTAAAAACTTCAATAACAATTTGTAGTTCTACCCATTGTGGATTTCCAGGAGAAAATTGATGCTGGATAGGGGGAGAGTCATTAATTATGTAGGCTCCAATTCCAGACTTGGAACCATCAGTAAAAATGTTAACAGCCCCCGTGTTTGGGCATGGAAAGCTCTCCTCGAAACACCCCCACCGTACGGCGGCGGGTCCGGAGGATCATTTTTTTTTTTTCTTCTGAGCTCCTGTTTATTTTTGTTCCCTTCTCCCATAGTTAGACTTCCTAGCTGCTGAGACAGTTTCCTGAGCTCCTCCTCCTCATCGTCCTCCTCTTCTGACCCACTTTTGCATGGGAGTGTGCGCAGTGTACTGAGATCTGGATTCAAGCGTTTCCTCCCCCATTTCTCGCTCTGCACATTCCCTTCCTCCTGATATATTTCACTCCGTGCCAGAGACAATCGCCTCCTCACCTGTTTCTCGCTCCGCACACTGCCATAATCCTGAAATACGTCACTGCCTGCCGGAGATAATTGTTTCCTCCCCTGTTTCTCGCTCCGCACACTCCCACCCTCCTGAAATACCTCACTGCCTGCCATTTCTGATCTTTCTTCATGTAATTTCTCTAAAACATCTTGTCCTTTAGTAAGTGCTTCCTGACATCTGCCATCTGCGAGGCAACTACGGATCATCTTCCAAAGGGGTATCACCCCACCATCTAATATGCCCTGCTCAGAAGCAAAGTCAAGATCTGTGCCTAACTTATCCCAGCTAGGTAGAGTGAGGCTACCCGAGAACGCGAACCACGGTGCAACAATATCTGTCTTCTGTAAAAATCTCTGTAAAGTACTACGTTTCACTTCTAGGCCCTTGGAACGTAACAGGTTATCTAGGGCCAGGAGAAGCGGACTTGAAGATACGGCACCCATGACACAACAAAAGACACACAAAAAACAAAAGTGAAAGTAAGAGCGAAAGTACACAGTGCAGCTGCAATAAGATGTAATGCTCTCTCTGGCTTTACAGAGGAGCTGCCGCTTTGATAGCGGGTCCCAATTACCTAGGACTAATCTCCGCTTTGATAGCGGGTCCCAATTACCTAGGACTAATCTCCGCTTTGATAGCGGGTCCCAATTACCTAGGACTAATCTCCGCCTTGATAGCGGGTCCCAATTATCTGGGACTGATCTCCGCTTTGATAGCGGGTCCCACTTATCTAGGACTGATCTCCGCTTTGACCACGGGTCCTACTTACCTGGGACTAACTGGTTCACCACCCCTGACTGCTGAAAGTTCTGGTTCCCGGGTTTTCAGCACCACTTGTCGCGACCCCTTGCCCGCAAGGAAGACGCAACTCAGGAATCTTCTTTCAGCAGTTTATTCAGGCCTTGATTAAAGTATCTTTTTGTGACCCCCCTCTCTACTGGCGAGCGCCCAAGCACAGCCTAATAAAGTCTCCCACGTACCAATCTTAAGCCGCTGCGTGGATCTTTCTTATAGGGTGGCAAGGGATAGCGTGCCAACTCTCCACAAAAGAATTTGTTTATCACAGGCCACAGTGGAAGCCGGCGCCATCTTCTAATGGTGGCCACAATCTACAACAATGGCTTACCACAATAGGACATATATTTCATCAACAATTTCGCAATTTTATAGGCATTTGTTTAACTTTCAATCGCTTCCTGCTTCAGAACACATGTATTCCTCAAGGTTTCTTGACTGGTCTTTTCATGAGACTTCTTTCCAAACAAATTATTTTCGATTTCCATAATCAATTTGAAGCAAAACTCACACACTTTTCATGATAAACCAAAATCCTCATATTTCCATTAAATGTATAATGGGTTGGAATGAATGATTGTATATTAATATAAGATTTCTTATATATTTTCACATTTATTTCAATCTATTATTTCAAGTTGAAACCAGTTTTATTATTTATTCACAGTATGGTCTATTCATGCATTTCCTCTGTATTCATAGACACAGGGTGTACCTTTTTGTAGCCCCAATACAAATTTATACGTCTTCAAAATATTGCTTCCAGAAATAGTGGAAGAAATACTCATGTCACCTGATCTACATATACATTTCATCACAGTAATATTCTGGACACAAAATTCAAAGGTCACACTTATGATTCTACCAAATCCTAAATAGAAAGTGAACATGGATTACTAAAATCATCCATGTCCAGGGTGCCTTATGCTCTCAAATGTCAATCCTATTGGTGACTGCATATTTGTTTCTTTCTAAGATTATATGCTCAACCTCAACCCTGTTGAAAATATCTAATCCTATCACTCACTTTATACTTTGCCTGATTTCCTAATGTCTCTATTGATATCTGCATTCCTACATATTTTCCCCACTTCATCATTGTTGGAGACCGTCCACATGTGCTGTTATTTAAATTCACTCTCTAACTGAAACCCTATTGCTAAATAACTTTTGGTCCAAATCCTATACTCATTGTTCTTCTGATACTTACCGACTATCTTCCTGATCCTACTGACTATCTCTGTTTGAGGGGATGTTCTCTTCTACAATCAATAATCCAAGGTACAAGTTCCTATGCCATTGTATATCAATTTATCTGACATATCTGTGCAGAACGTAATTCAAGCTAAGTAATCCAATCAAGGACCCAATGACTTTCTGGACTTCAAATCTTACCTGGATTTCTGTTTTCATACTTATATTTCACCTATATATTCTTGTAAGTATCGCAGTTGCACAATACCATTATACATCCCGTAGAATGATTCCTAACCCAAATCGAACTGGTTATTAAGCCTAACCATACACTGTTCCCTCAATCTAACATTACAGAAGAGCTGGAACAGAGTTGGTCTTACAATGCAGGGATGGAGGGGATCTTCCACCTACTTAGAACCTCAATGGTCCATGCAGAAATTATCCCTGGAAAACATGTAGGCAGGTATGAAGAACCTGAGAGAGCAAAGGTCATCTTCCATGGCAAACAGCCTGGTCAGGATGAAGGGTTGTGTCTGAATCAGCCTCTCTCTTCTTAATGTAGAGAAGATGGACCAAACCAAGCCTGTGTGGAGAGCTGTTCCTGGGTGGCTATGTTTGATATACCATTCTAAATTGTGAAAATGTCACAGAAATTGGGGCAGCATCCATCTCATGGGACCCTTGCAAGCAACTGTTAGAGCAAAGTGGTTGCCAAGGCAGTGACCTCATTCAGTTCCTTAAAAAAAGTGACCTCCCCTCACTTCCTTTGTAATGGAACACTCTGAACTTTGGAACCAGGAAGCTAGGCCCCCAGAGCCAGTCCCAGTCACAGTTGGCACACTTGATTGTATTTACCAAGGACAGAGTCAGTCTTTATTGGTACCAACTGATGTGAGGATGGCCAAATGCCAGGAAAGCTATGAAGATGGCTGTTTCCTGAGAAAGCAGGTAGTTGTTCTAGCAAAGACACCAGATCTGAGAAAGTACAGGCCATTTCGGGGGAACATAGTATGGCCCACCAGTCAGAGGAAACTCCGGATAATCAAAGACCTACTTCTGGGAAGGAGGTGCTTTGTGGGTGTGGGTGTGAGTTTGTGGTTTTGTCACATGTTCTGAGAATAGGTAGGAATAGTGGATTGTTTGTTTTTGAGTGGATTGTTTCTAGAAGGTCGTTTGACACTGCGAGGGTTTCAAAAAGTGTATCCCACAGTGTCCGTGGTTGTTGACATTTGAAAAGAGAATGCATCAATGGAAGTGTCCTGTCTAGTAGAAAGCTTCCCAGCATTCATCCTGTGCAATTGATGAATGGACTGCAGCTTGCCTTATGAATGGACAACACCTACTATCTTCCTAAGCTCCAGTTTTCTTCCTGAATTCTGGCCACTCTCCAGAATAGTCTCATTATTTGGTGTCCAAGATATGTACTGCCTCCAAGATTTGTTACATGGCCATGTACTGGATAGCTGAAGGCAATGGGAGCATCTCAGAAAACTCAGATATCAGTGTGACCAGTAAAGTCTCAGTGGAGAAACCCTGCTTTGGGCCTTTTGCTAACCTATTGTTCTGTTGCCCTGAATGTCAGGAATTTCTTTGCCTCAGGCAACCCCTTTGTAAATCCTGAAGAAAACAGTTTTCAAATGAAAATGAATGGGCATCACCTGTGGCTGTTTGCTTAATTGCTTAAAAAGGGATGTGTCTGAATCAGCCCCTTGGCCCTATGTGAGGCTGGGGCTTAGATTCTCGGCACCTGATGGATCTACAGAAAGATCCCATCTGTGAATCCAAAACCAAAATGGCCAAAAGAGCAGTCAATGTGGATGAAGTCTCTTGCCTTCCTCTGTAAGTCCTGACCTCTATCAAGTGAGAATAGATATCATTTGGGTCAAATGAGTTCTTCAAAGCCCTGCAGAGGCTAATGCATAGGTGCTTGGATTTTCTCATGACTCCAATTCACACAAAGGAATTTATACTCAACAATCAGTAAGAGTCAAAATGGAGAAGCAGAGCAGTATTAAGGGCAGGCCTATTTGATCACTCCTGGTTCACAGGAAGGGTGTCCAGGCCAACCTGACTTTAGGCAATTGAGGGGTAAGTGAGCTTATTTTGGACACTGTCTTGGGCTGCACCCCTCATGGAAACCTGCAGCAAGAGGTTATGATGAGTTTCTCTATGGCAGAAGATGAGGGTCATGTGGGAGTGTTTTGGTTTCAATTGTGGTCATTTGTGTGTCAGTGGAATAGGCCACTAATGAGATTCGCCCTTGTAAACTGAGATCTAGCCAACTCCTTGGGAAAAATTGCCTGTGAGAGGTCTCCAGAGCTTTTATTGAAATGAGCTTCCTCACCATTTAATGGTTCCTGAATGAATTGAAACCCACAGTGCTTCCAACTTCATCATTGAAAAGTGGCTACATAAATACCATGAAATTTTTGCCATTCCAATGACCAGGTGGCACTGGAGAACCTTTCATTTCCTTTTGCTCATCATGAGTGTACCAGACAGTGCCTTGATTGTCTGGGTTTCATGAAAATGATGTAGAATAGAAATGCCAGTAACTTGTAGCCTACTGAATAGTGGGCCTAGAGCGGTGGTGTGCAGGTGTGTGATAAAACATCTCTTGTGGGGCCATGTGGATCTGCCATTGCTTCGAAAGGGCTTGAGACTGACATGGTGCATCCAGCAGAAACTTATATGTCTGAAACCTCTCCATGTAAAGGCATCTTTTTATATGCAGATTTTCAGGGCAATGTTCAGAATCAGGTTGCTATGGTCAAGGGGGCAATCTATGTGGGATAGAATCCTGGTTGGTGAATTCTCCTGCAGACTCTGACCCACCACACATGACAGAACTCCCTTCAGCACTGGGTCTCAGTTGAACTCGTTTTATTTAGTGAAACAAATACCAAACTCCCAGTGCAGCGGCAAGAAACACCATGAAATGTGGAGGATGATCAAATGGCTTCACAGTCCACACAGGAGACACTTAGCCTTAAGTGGCCACAGTTTACCTACAAAGAGTAAATTCAGCACTGCCTCCTTATGTCTTTTGGAAAATAAGAAACCATGTCCTCCAGGTTACATAGATGCAGACACAGCTTTGATGCTTTCACTAGAAATGAAGCTAAAGCTCCTGACAAAAACATATATTTCAAGGATCTTCTAGCTTTCAGAGTCTGTGTTGAAATATCAGCTGTTATCCTGATTGGTTTACCCCTAAATGTAATCTGCTTCCTTTCTCTTGTAGCTTTTAAAATTCTCTCTTTATTCTGTATGTTGGGTATCTTCATTATAATGTGTCTAGGTGTGGATCTCTTATGATTTTGCACATTCGGCGTCCTGTTGGCTTCTAGGACTTGGGAGTCTGTCTCATTCTTCAAGTCTGGGAAGTTTTCTCATATTATTTCATTGATTACATTGCTCATTCTTTTGGTTTGGACCTCTATACCTTCCTGTATCCCAATGACTCAAAAGTTTGGTCTCTTTATGTTATCCCATATTTCTCGGATATTCTGTTCATGGTTTCTTAACAGTCTTGCTGAGCTGTCTATGTTCTTTTCAAGTTGAAATACTTTGTCTTCATTGTCTGATGTTCTATCTTCTAAGTGTTCTACTCTGATGGTAGTATTCTCAATTGAGTTTTTAAGTTGGTTTATTGCTTCCTGCATTTCTAGGATTTCTGTTTGTTATTTTTTACAACTTCTATCTCCCTGTATAATTGATCTTTTGCTTCTTGGATTTGTTTGTGTAATTCATTGTCGAAGTGATCTTTCATTGTCTGATTTTGCTGTCTAATGTCTTCCTGGAGACTCCAGATCATCTGAAGCATGTATATCCTGAGTTCTTTATCTGACATTCCATCTGCTGCAGCTATTAACTCTTCTAAATTTGTGTTGACCTGCATTGCTTGTGGTCCTTTTTTCTTTGTCTTTTCATACGGCTCGCGTTTCTTTCTGCTTGGTGAAACTGTTGTGATTTTGAAATTTTCCCCCTATATATTTATATTGCTCTTGTATATTTGAAAAATCTTCCTTGCAGGGGCGGGGGGTGGCTGTGCTGCTCCTCCAATTGGGGTGATCTATCTACCACGCTGATGGGCCGCTGGGCCTGTTCTCCTGATCGGTCGCAGGTCTGCCTACCATGCAGGCGTGGGAGGCGGCTCTGCTCTGCCCCTCCTCCAATTGGTGTGACGTGTCTACCACACCCGTGGACCCCTGGGGTGTTCTGCCGATCGGTCGCAGGTCTGCCTACCTTGGAGGCGCGGCCGGCGGCTCTGCTCTGCCCCTACTCCAATTGGGGTGACGTGACTACCACGCCGGCGGGTGGGTGGGCCTGTTCTGTGGTCGGTCACAGGTCTGCCTACCTTGAGGGCATGGGCGATGGATCTGCTCTGCCCCTACTCCAAATGGGTGAAGTGTCTGCCATGCTGGCAGGCCGCTGGGCCTCTTCTGCTGGTCAGGTGCAAATTTGTCTACCTTGAGGGCGCGGGTGGTGGCTCTGCTCTGCCGCTACTCCAATTGGGGTGTCGTGACTACCAAGCCGGTAGGTTGCTGGGCCTGTTCCGGGCACGTGCAAAGATTCTGCTCTGCCCCTACTCCTATTGGGATGACGTGACTACCATGCCAGTGGGCCACTTGGATTGTACTAGGCGCGGGAGAAGGCTCTGCTCTGCAACTACTCCAATTGAGGTGACGTTACTACCACGCCTGCTGGTCACTGGGCCTGTTCTGGGCACCTGCGGCGGCTCTGCTCTTCCTCTATTCCAACTGGGGTGAAGTGATTATCATGCAGGTGTGTCGCTGGGCCTGTTCCGAGCATGGGCAGCGGCTCTGCTCTGCCCCTCTGGCTTGATGAAAAAGTGAGAGAGACTCGGGTGTTTGTGACTCACTTTCTTTACCAGGAGACTAACTGTTTCTGTAACCGCTGGTATCAATGAAGTTATCTCCTCTGCTGCTTTCTGATGACATCAGATCTCTGCCATGTTGGTATCCCATGCAAAAGGCAGCATTTCGTTCCCTTTGCTGGGTGACCAATGCAATGGGTGAGTCCTGACTTGCCCTCACAAGCCCCGTCTCAATCCTGTTGCCACTGCCTATGAAGGCTCGGTTGATATTTACCTCCACATTATTCAGCAAGACCCGGACCGGGAAGCAGTTTCCACGGGTTCTTTAGCCCTGAGCAAGATCAGTTCGGGGAGGCCAAATTTGGCCGCTCTGGGCTCAGTGTATGTTCTAATAGGAGCAGGCTCCAAGACGCAGTTTCTGCGGGTTCTTTAGCACTGAGCCTGAGTAATTTGTCTGCGAGACAAAGGTGAATGGCATCCTGAAATTACCTGTTCTATAGCTGAATGAGCTGCGATCAGTCGAAAACAGGGATGGTGACATCAGCTCTTCAAGATGGTGGACGCTGGCTTCCTCTGTGGTCTGACCGGTATGGAGAACGGAATTGGACCGCATCTATCCCCGTCTCAATCCCAGAATTCAGCACTGAGCACAGTAATTGCATAGATGGCAGGAGCCCATAGAATCCGCACCACTGTATATTTGCGATGCTATCTCGTCGTTTCCCAGTGCGCGCCACAGACTCTAGCTGCAGGGCAATTTGCTGAATAAGCAGCATGACCCTCCGTGCGGACAAATCACTCGCGTTTGAGCCCCCGTAGCTGATCCTCGTGAGATAGATATATGTCCACTAGGTTGTGGAGCACCCCAAATTTGCTGGAAATTCCTAACAAGATAGGTTTTAGCCGTTCTAACTCATCATTCTCCCGCACAGTGACGCGGTACATGGGGGTAATGCACTCCATTCGCCGCCATCATGTCATCCCCCAAAGTTAGTTTTCAGTACTAGGAAAAAAATATGTATTTCAGGTGGATGAATATTTCTGAGAATATTCTTGTGAAAAGTTGATTATAAATCCACATACATGAATATGAATGAATTTAGGGAGGGTATAAAAAAATATACTAAATATTTTTAAAAATCTGGAGAGTGAATATATATATATATATATATATATATATATATATATATATATATACACACACAGACACACACACACACACACACAGACATTAAAAAGTAGCATTATGTATGTGAATTGAAATTCACCATGAAATATATATCATCCACAGATCCAAAAATATTAATTTTAATGTACATGGATTTATGTTGTTCAACTAAGAAGCTCACACATATGTTGAATTTTCAGTTCCAACAGCATTAAGTAGGAGTGATCTCTTCTCACAATTTGTATCTGCCAAGCCAGCCACCTCACCAAATGTACGACTGATACCAGGTAGAATTCTATATGTGCTTATAAAAATACATGTGATGAATAGGCTACAGAGAAAGGGAGACAGTTATTCACATATTTGTTAACTTTTAAAACACATGGAGAACTATTTCAATTAAAATTCGCTAGATTTATAACACCTACCATTTATCATATGAAAGGCAAGTCCAATTATACACCATGCCTCCTGTGAACCTCTTGTATTTGTATTCTGTTTGGGTTATTATTCTCCATCAAATTAGGATAAGAAGTCAAAGTCTAGTAGGGTATGTGTTAGTGTCAGGGATTCAGTATTTCGAATGGAAAATTGGAAAATGTATCCAATGTGTTTGCAAATATGTGCTACACAAATATCTTCCCACTCTCATTCAGAACAATGCCTTGACATTACCTTCGCCCTACATAAGACACAATTAGAGGAGAAGATTTAGAAAATCTGTGAATACATATGTGGAATGGAAAATGCTCAGAAGTTCACAAATTTGGAAGTGGTAGAGGAGTTTCCAAAAGGGACAGGGTAATCACTCCAAAAACATGAAGTTCTGCCAGCTTAACATCTGAAGAAACTGCCTCTGAGGTTGGGCAATGAAATATATGCTGTTGTCAGAAGCATTAGCTTCATATGTAGTGAGACCATCAAACCTGGTTCTGCATCTATGTCACCTGGAGGACATGGTTTCTTATTTTCCAATGAACATGAGGCAGCAGTGCTGAATTTTCTATTTGTAGGTACACTGTGGCCACTGGTGTCTCCCCGTGTGGACTGTAAATTCATTTGGTCATCCTCCACTTTCGTGGTGTTTCTTGCTGCTGCACTGGGAGTTTGGTATTTGCTTCATTAAATACAAGGGTTCAACTGGGACACAGTGCTGAAGTGAGTTCTGTCAAGTGTGGTGGGTCAGGTTCTGAAGGAGAATGCACCAACCAGGCTTCTATCCCACATAGCTTGCCCCATTGACCATAGCAACCTGATTCTGAACATTGCCCAGAAACCTCTCCATATAACAATATGCTTTTACATATAAGGTTCTACTGACTGCAAAATGTCAGTCACAATCCATTTGGAAGCCAATGGCAGATCCACATGCCCCCACCACAGATGTTTTATCACACACCTGCCAACCACTGCTCTAGCACAACTACTCAGCATGATCCAACTTACTGGAATCTCTGTTCTACACCATTTTCATAAAACCCAGTCAATCAGGGCACTGTCCTGTATACTCATGATCAGCAACAGGACATCCAAATGTTCTCCAGTGCTACCCGGTCATGGGAATTTCAAAAATTTCATGTTATTGATCTAGCCAATTTTCAAGGATGAAGTTGGAGGCACTGTGGATTTCAATTCAATCAGAAACCATTAAATGGTGAGGAAGCTCATTTCAATGAAAACTCTGGAGAATTCTTACAGGCAAGGCTTCCAAAAGTGCCCAAAAGTCAGATTAAGCCAGGCCCATTGAGGTCTACAATGTATGGTCCATGTGTGTTTTGACTCTCAAATATGGCTGCCAAGTCTTTAAGAATAATATCATGTGATATCCTGGCTGAGATTCCCTGTCCTCTGTGGAAAGTCAACTTGGGCTTAGATGTCACTTTCCAAAGGCAACTCTCATGCATGGCCATTTAAAATTCCAACACAATTCCTGGCAATAATTCTCTGAGATCAGTAAAGAACTCAGTCTCTAAGGGGCATCACACCAGAGTGCAAGCCTAGTTTGACCCAGTGATCTCTTCCAACCGCCAGACACATGTCCACAATTAAAACCAAAACACTCTCACATGGCCCTCATCTTCTTCCATATAGACACTCATCATATCCTCTGGCTGGAGGTTTCCATTAGTGACGCAGCCCACGACAGTGTCCAAAATAAGCTCCCTGCCCCTCATTTGCCTAAAGTCAGGGTAGCATGGACTCTCTTCCTGTGAACCAGGAGTGATCAAATAGGCCTGCCTTTAATATTGCTTGGCTTCTCCAACTTGAGGCCTTCTAGCTTTGGGGTTTAGATTCTTTAAGTGAATTGGAGTCATGAAAATCAAGCCCCTATGGCCTAGCCTCTGCAGGGCTTTGAAGAACACATTTGACCCAAAGGATCCCTATTCTCACTTGATGGATATCAGGAACCTACGAGAGGAAGGCAAGAGAGTTCATCAAAAATATATGATCTTTTTGCCATTTTGGTTTTGGATGCACACATGGGATCTATCTTTAGATCCATCAGGTGATGAGAATCTAAACCACAGCCTCACACAGGGCCAACAGGCTGATTCAGACATATCCCAATCCTAAGCAATTAAGCAAAGAGCCACAGGTGATGCCCATTCATTTCCATTTGAAAACTCTTTTTTTCAGGCTTCACAAAGTGGTGGCTTGAGGCAAAAAACTTCCTGACATTCAACAGAACAATAGTTAAGCAAAAGGACCAAAGCAGGGTTTCTCCACTGAGACTTTCCTGGTCAACAGATATCTGAGATTTCTGAGATGCTAGCCATTTCCTTCAGCTATCCATTACATAGCCATGTCACAGATCTTGGAGGTGGTACAAATCTTGGACACAAAACCATGATACTATTCTGGAGAGTGGCCAGAATTGAGAGAGAAAACAGGAAATTAGGAAGCTTGTAGGTGTTGCCCATCCGTAAGGCAAGCCAGAGTCCACTCATGAATTGGGCAGGATTAATGCTGGGAATCTTTCTACTAGACAGGACACATCCATTGATGCATTGTCTTTTCTAATGTCTACAACAATGGACTCAGTGGGATACACACACATAGAAACACTCACCTTGTCAAAGGACTTAATAGAAATATTCCACTCCATACCAAATAAACCACCTTTCCTACCTATTCTCAGAACATGAGACAAAACCACAAACTCACACCCACACCCACAAAGGCACCTCCTTCCCCCTAGTAGGTCTGTGACTCCCCGGAGTGTCCTCTTACTGGTGGGCCATACTATGTTCCCCGGAAATGACCTCTTCTGCCTCAGATCATGTCTTCTTGGCCAACTCTGTGAAGTTCTCAAGAGTCAGCGGTGAGACACTACCTGCTTTCTCAGGAAAAGCCCCTCTTCACAGGTTTCCTGGCATTTGGCCATCCTCACATCTGTAGGTACAAAGAAAGACTGACTCTGTCCTTGGTAATTCCAAACATGTGAGACCACTGGGACTAGAACAGGGACTGTCTCTGGGTGCCTGGCTTCCTGGATCCCAAGTTCAGAGAGTTCCCTCACCAAGGAAGTGAGGTGAGATCACTTCCTTCAGCATCTGAATGATGTCACTGCCTTGGCAACCACTTTGTCCTAACAGTTGCTTCCAAAAGTACCATGAGGTGGAGGCTGCCCCGATTTTCATGGGACACTTTCTCTAGTTAGAATGCTGTATCAACCATAAGCACCCGGAAACAGCTTCCACACAGGACTGGTTTGGTCCATGTTCTATACATTAAGAAGAGAGAGACTGATTCAGACACAACCCTTCATCCTTACCAGAATGATTGCCATGGAAGATGACTTTTGCTTTCTGAGGTACTTCATAGCTGCCTTCATCTTCACCAGGGATCATTTCTGCATGAACATTTGAGTTTCTCAGCAGGTGAAGATCCCCTGGATTCCTGTAGTTTAATACCCACACAGTTCCTGCTCTCCTGCAAAGTTAGTGTATGGTTAGGGTTAATAATATTTTCGATTTGGGTTAGGAATCATTCTGCAGGATGAATAATGGGATTGGGAATCTGCGATATTTATAAGAATATATAGGTGAAATATATGTATGAAAACGGGAATCTAAGAAAGATTTGAAGCCCAGAAGGGCATTGGGCCCTTGGTTTGGATACTTAGTGTTGAATTATGTTCTGTACAATTGTCTCAGTTAAATCGAAATACAATGGCATAGGACCTAGTACCTTGGATGATTGAATGTAGAAGAGAACATCCAGTCAAAAAGGGATAGTCGGTAGGATTAGGAAGATAGTCAGTAGGTTTAGGAAGAAGAGTGAGTATATGATTTGGAATAAAAAGCTTCTTTAGCAATAGGGTTTCGTTTAGAGAGTGAATGAAAATGTAAGCACATGTGAAGAGTCAGCCAAAATGATGAACTGGGGAAAATATGTAGGAAAGCAGGTGTCAATAGAGACATTACGAAATCAGGCAATGTATAAAGTGAGTGATAGGATTAGACATTTTCAACAGGCTTGAGTTTGAATATATAATCATAGGAAAAAACAAATATGTCGTCATGAATGGGAATGACATTTGAGAGCATTAGGCAACCTGGACATGGATGCTATTAGTTATCAACATTCACTTTCCTTTTAGGCTTTGGTACAATCATAAGTGTGACATTTTATTTTTTTTTTTGTTCCGAATATTACTGTGATAAAATGTATATGTAGATTAGGTGACATGAGTATTTCTTTCACCATTTCTGGGAGCAATAATTTGAAGATGTATACATTAGTATTAGGGGCACAAAGAGGTGTAACCTGTTTCTATGAATATAGAGATAATGCATGAATAGACCATACTATGAATAAATAACATAACTGATTCCACTTTAAATAATGGATTGAATTGATATGTGAAAATATATAAGAAATCTTATATTGATATACAATCATTCATTCCAACCAGTTATATATCTAATGGTAATATTAGGATAATGGTTTATGATGAATGGTGTTTGAGTTTTGCTTTATAAGTAGATGATGTTAAACAAAAATAATGTGTTTGGAAAGAAGTCTCATGAAAAGACTAGTCAAGAAACATGGAGGAATGCATGTGTTCTGAATCAGGAAGTGATTGATCGTGAAACAAATTCCTATAAATTTTCTAATTTGTGACTGAAATATATATCCTATGATGTGCATAAACTGAAGACATAGTAACGTACAAGTGTTGAATAAAAATGAAAGTCAAAATACACATCATGTCCCCTAGGAATCTACTTGCATTGATTTTAAACTGGCTAAGTAACTGTAGAAATATTAGGGTTTGTATGCACCATTCACTGAATTTAGTTTTCAGTACTAGGAAACAATATGTATTGCAGGTGGATGATTATTTCTGAGAATAATATTGTGGAAAGTTGATTATAAATCCACAGATATGAATATGAATGAATTTAGGGAGTGTATAATAAGACACATATATTTCATATTTTATATTTTGAAAAATCTGGAGAGTGTATATATATATATATATATATATATATATATATATATATATATATACACACACACACACACACACACACGCACATGCACAGATATTAAAAAGTAGCAATACAGGAGATCCATTATGAAGGCAGGCATGGAGAAATCAAGTCTATGATCTCTTCAGCTGCACGGGCATAGGGAGTCGTAAACTGTCTAAATGCTGTTTGCTCAGAATCACTAGGCAATGTTGACCTGTTGTGAATCTGGGGCGAACAGTCTGGGCCCCTCAGAACACACACAGAGCCCGGATTGGCTGCATTCAAGCTTAGATTCGTCTGGTTTTTGTGACTCAGCACTAACGTTCCCGCTGAAATAACTGGTCGGTCTTTCTGAATTGACAGAGTTAAAAGACAACTGAGCCTTCATAGGCAGTGGCCACAGGATTGAAATGGGGCTTGGGAGATATAGTCAGGACCCACCTGTTGCATTGGTCACCCAGCAAAGGGAACGAATGGTCACCATTTTAATGGGATACGACCATGGCAGAGAACTGACATTACAGGCGGAGGAGATAACTTCATTGAAACCAACGCGACAAGTGTATAATCCCATTGCCATCTCTCTCAAAACCATGGGGAAACCTCAAGGGCCCTTCCCAGCTCTGCCGTAATGGCCCCTCCCAGGTCTCCCAGGAGCGCGATAGCCAGACCTAGGGAATCAGGATTGGCTCGGGACTCGCGGCGTGGAATTCCCGGCTACCACTCCCACCAGTGCTGACAATTGAGGTCTCTTACACCACCTACCGGGGGCATGGCTCCCGGAGGACAAGAAAATTCGCTGGGGGTTCTCAGGCCAAAGCTCTACAAACTTAGGGTCTGAGGGAGGCAAACAGGGAGAGTGTGCCCAGGTGTTCATTAAAACAGGGCTACCAGGAGCAGAGGCCTGGCGTGTAACCAGTATTGTGGTGAGCGTCAAAGGTGAGCGGGGCCTGGCTTGAGGAAGCACAAGAGAAGGCCCTAGGCACTCAGGATTGGAGACCCGCCCAGTCTGGGAGGAAGAGCTGCTGCACAGTGATTGGTTCCCGCTAATTGAGAGGAGAATCTTGGCCCAGTGCACACAGCTCCACCTACTGGAAGAGAAGTAAATTGAACTCTAGGACTGCATGTATTAATATTATTATTTTATTTGTATGCTTTTCTTTTTCTTTGATTTTCATTTTTGTTGTTGTTCTTTAACTTTTTAAATGTTTTTATTTTTTTTTAATTTTTTATTTTATTATTATTATTATTATTTTAAATTTTAATTTTCATTTTTAAATTATCATTATTACTTAAAATTTTCTTTATTTTCTATTTTTTTCTTTTGTCTTTTCATTTCTTTTCAATTTTGTTATACCCCCTTCCTTGAATTCTACCTGTCTACTCTCATTCTCCTTAGTGACTTCTTCCCTTCCCTTCTAATATCTTTCCTTCCAAGCATCAAATAAATTTATAAGAGTAAGCAGTAACTCAGTAGTCAAACAGAACAAGTAACATGAGAAGCATAAAAAAGCAAGGAAGAAAAAAAGTGCAAACAATGAAGGACAGCCTAAATATTCAAGAGCATCTAGAGTCATCAGAAAAATGGTCATATAAAGAACTCAAGGAATACCTTAGACAGATAGAATGGAACCTTAAAGAGGATACGAGACAACAAAAACAGTGAAAGAACGCATTGAAAATGAATTACATAAACAGATAAAATAAGAAATTAAGCATCTTTATCAGGAGATAGAGATTATTAGAAAAATCAAACAATAATTCTAGAAATGAAGGAAATGATAAACCAAATTAAAAACTCAATTGAGAGTATCATTAACAGAGTGGAGCAAGTAGAAGACAGAATGTCAGATAATGAAGACAAAATATATCATCTTGAAAAAAACTCTAGCCAAGAAAGAAATGCTGTAAAAAATTATGAGAAAACATCCAAGAGATATGGGATAACATAAAAAAACAAACTTATGAGTCATCCGGAAAGAGGAAGGTACAGAGATTCAAACCAAGGGAATGAGTAACCTGCTGAATGAAATAATTAGAGAAAACTTTCCAGAAATAAAAATGGAAACAGATAAACAAATTGTAGATGCTTACAGGACACTGAGCACACAAAATCACAGTAGACTCATGCCAAGACACATTGTTATGAAGATATCCAATATACAAAACAAAGAGAAAATATTAAAAGCTACCAGAGAAAGGAGGCAGATTACAATCAGGGGTAAACCAAAAAGGTTAACAATGGATTTTTTTATCACAGATGCTGAAAGTGAGAAGATCCTGGAACAACGTACTTCAAACACTGAAAGACAATGGATGCCAACCAAGAATTATGTATCCAGCAAAATTAAGCTTAATGTAAGACAACGAAATAAAAATATTTCATGATAAACAAAAGCTAAAAGAATTTGCAGCCAGAAAACCAGCATTGGAAAGCATCTGGAGCAAAACACTACACAAGGAAGAAATGAAAATCAACAACGAAAACCATCAGTGGGAAGTGCCCCAGTAATGACAGAGGGCGGGGAAAAGCTAATCATGGAGAAACAATCTAATTTAAAAAAAAAGATATAGGCAAACATGGGTGGCAGTACAAACCATATATCAATAGTAACTCTAAACGTTAATGGCTTAAACTCTCCAATAAAGTGACATAGGCTTGTAACTTGAATTAAAAAAAAAAAACAAATCCAACAATATGTTGCCTCCAGGGGACACATATGAATGGAAAAGACATACACAAGCTGATGGTGAAAGATTGGGAAAATTTATACCATGCACACAGACCTCATAAGCAAGCAGGGGTGGCCATCCTCCTATCAAATATAATCGACCTCAAGACTAATTTTAATCAAAAGGGATAAGGAAGGACATTATATACTGTTAACAGAAACCATTCACCGACAAGACATAACAATTATCAATATTCACGCAGCAAATAATGGTGCTGCGACGTTCATAAAACAAATTCTCCCAAAGTTCAAGAATCAAATAGACCACAATACAATAATTATGGGTGACTTCAACTCACCTCTCTCACCATTGGACAGATCCTCCAAACAAAAGTTGAATAAAGGAACTACAGAACTCAATATCACAATCAATACCCTAGACTTAACTGACATATATACAATATATCAACCATCATCAAGTGGATATACTTTTTTCTCAGCAGCACATGGATCCTTCTCAAAAATAGACCATATGTTATGCCATAGGGCAACCCTCAGTAAATATAAAGGGGAGGAGATAATACCATGAATTTTTTGTGATCATAATGGAATGAAACTGGAAACCAATGATAAAAGAAAAAAGAAAAAATCATACATCACCTGCAAAATGAACAATATGTTACTGAATGATCAATGGGCAACCCTCAGTAAATATAAAGGGGAGGAGATAATACCATGAATTTTTTGTGATCATAATGGGATGAAACTGGAAACCAATGATAAAAGAAAAAAGAAAAAATCATACATCACCTGCAAAATGAACAATATGTTACTGAATGATCAATGGGTTACAGAAGACATAAAGGAGGAAATAAAAAAATTCTTCGAGATAAATGAAAATACAGACACAACATATCAGATTCTATGGGACACAATGAAAGAAGTTTTAAGAGGTAAATTCATCGCCTGAAGGTCATTCCTCAAAAAAAAAAAAAAAAAAAAACAACAAATAAATGAGCTCACACTTTATTTCAAAGCCCTAGAAAAGGAAGAGCAAAACAACAGCAAATGTAGCAGAAGGCAAGAAATAATTAAAATCAGAGCGAAATTGAAACAAAAGAAACTATTGAAAAAATTAACAAAACTAAAAGTTGGTTCTTCGAAAAGATAAATAAGATCGACAGACCCTTAGCCGTGCTAACGAAGAGAAGAAGAGAGAGAACTCAAATTACTAACATACGGGTGAAAAAGGCAATATCACAACAGATGCAACATAAATACACAAGAAAATTAGAAATTATTTGGAAAACTGTATTCCAATAAAATAGAAAATAGTGAAGACATCGATAAATTTCTTAAGTCATATGATTTGCCCAGACTGAGTCATAAGGGAACACACAATTTAAACAGACCAATATCAATGGATGAAGTAGAAGAAGCAATCAAAAGACTACCAACCAAGAAAAGCCCAGGACCGGATGGGTATACAGCAGAGTTTTACAAAACCTTTAAAGAAGAATTAATACCAATACTTTTCAAGTTATTCAGGAAATAGAAAAACTGGGAGCTCTGCCAAATTCATTCTATGAGGCCAACATCACCCTGATTCTGAAACCAGACAAAGACACCTCAAAGAAAGAAAACTACAGACCAATATCTCTGATGAACCTAGATGCAAGAATCCTCATTAAAATTCTGGTGAATTGGATAGAAAGGCACATCAATAAAATTGTGCACCATGATCAACTAGGATTCATCCCTGGGATGCAAGCCTGGTTCAATATACGGAAATCAATAAATGTTATTCACAACATCATTGGACTTAAAGATAAGAACCATATGATCATCTCGATAGACGCAGAAAAAACCATTCAACAAAGTAGAGCATTCCTTTATGTTCAAAACATTTTAAAAACTAGGGATAACAGGAACTTACCTCGACATTGTAAAAGTTATCTATGTTAAGCCTCAGGCTAGCATCATTCTGAATGGAGAAAAGTTGAAGGCATTCCCTTTAAAATCTGGAACAAGACAGGGATGTCCTCTATCACCACTTCTATTCAATATATTTCTCCAAAAAAACTGGCCAGAGCAATTAGAGAGATGAAAGACTTTAAAGGCATAAAAATAGGAAAAGAAGAACTTAGATTATCACTATTTGCAGATGACATGATTCTATACATAGAAGACCCAAAAGGGTCTACAGAAAAAACTACTAGAACTAATAAATGAATGCAGCAATGTGGCAGGATACAAAATCAACATGCATAAATCAAAGGCATTTCTGTATATTAGCGACAAAACTTCTGAAACAAAAATGAGTCCAAACACTGCATTCCCAATTTCCTCAAAATAATTAAATACTTGGGAATCAACCTAACAAAAGAGGTGAAAGATTTATATAATGCAAACTACAGAACCCTAAAAAGAGAAATAGAATAAGATCTTAGAAGATGGAAAAATATACCCCGTTCATGGATAGCCAGAACTAACATCATCAATATGGCGATATTACCAAAAGTTCTCTATAGGTTTAATGCAATGCCAATCAAAATCCCAAAGGAATTTTTTGTAGAAATAGATAAAGCAATCATAAAATTCAAATGGAAAAATAAAAGACCCAGAATAGCAAAAGCAATTCTAAGCAGGAAGTGTGAATCAGGCAGTATAGCGATACCAGATTTCAAACTATATTACAGAGCAATCATAATAAAAACAGCATGGTACTTGTACGAAAACAGGTGGGTGTACCAATGGTACAGAATGGAGGACACAGAGACTAATCCAAAAAGCTACAACTATCTTATATTTGATAAAGGAGCTAATGGCCTGCAATGGAGGAAGGATAGCATCTTCATCAAATGGTGTTTGGTAAACTGAAAATCCATATGCAACAAAATGAAACTGAATCCCCTCCTCTCGCCATGCACAAAAGTTAACTCAAAGTGGATCAAGGAGCTAGATTCAAATCAGAGTCTCTGCGTCTGATAGAAGAAAAAGTTGGCTCTGATCTACATATTGTGTGGTCAGGCTCTGAATTCCTTAATAGGACACCCATAAAACAAGAGTTAATAACAAGAATCAAGAAATGGGACTTACTTAAACTGAATTTTTTTTTCTCAGAAAGAGAAACAATAAGAGAGGTAAATATGGAGCCTACATCATGGGAACAAATTTTTAGTCCTCACCCTTCACATGGAGCCCTAATATCTAGAGTATACAAAGTATACAAATAACTCAGAAAATTATACAATAAGATAACCAATAACCCAATGGGCCAAGGACCTGAACAGAAACTTCTCGGAGGAGGACATAGAATCAATTAACATGTACATGAAAAAATGCTCTCCATTTCTAGCAGTAAGAGAAATGCAAATAAAAACCACCCTAAAATACCATCTCAATCCAGTGAGATTGGCAGCCATAATGAAGTCAAACAACAACAAGTGCTGGCGAGGATGTGGGGAAAAGGGTACTCTTGTACATTGCTGGTGGGACTGAAACTGGTGCAGCCAATTTGGAAAGCAGTATGGAGACTCCTGTGAAAGCTTGGAATGGAAGCACCATTTGACCCAGCTATTGCCCTTCTTGGACTATTCCCTGAAGACCTTAAAAGAGCGTACTACAGGGATACTGCCACATCAATTTTCATAGCAGCACAATTCACAATTGCTACACTGTGGAACCAACCCAGATGCCCTTCAATAGATGAATGAATAAAAAAATGTGACTTTAATATACTATGGAGGATTACGCAGCACTAAAATATGCTAAAATAATGGAATTTGCAGGGAAATGCATGGCACTAGAGCAGATTATGCTTAGTGAATCTAGCCAATCCCTAAAAAACAAATACCAAATATCTTCTTTGATATAATGAGAGCAACTAAGAACAGAGCAGGGAGGAAGAGCATGAAGAAAAGATTAACATTAAGCAGAAACATGAGGTGGGAGGGAAAGGGAGAGAAGAGGGAAATTGCATGGTAATGGAGAGAGACACTTATTGTTACACAAAATTACATATAAGAGGTTGTGGGAAAAAAAAAGGAGAGAAATGAATTACAGTAGGTATGGTAGAGAGAAAAGATGGGAAGAGAAGGGAGGGGGTATAGTAGAGTATAGGAAAGGTAGCAGAATACAACAGTAACTAATAGGGCATTATGTAAAAATATGGATGTGTAACTGATGTGATTCTGCAATCTGTATTTGGAGTAAAAATGGGAGTTCATACCCCACTTGAATCTAATGTATGAAATATGATATGTCAAGAGCTTTGTAATGTTTTGAGCAACCAATAAAAAAGTAGCGATATATATGCCAATAGAAATTCATCATGAAATATATATAATCCACAGATTGAAAAATATTAATTTTACTGAACATGAAATTATGTATAATGTTATTCAACTAGGATGCTCACCCATAGGTTGAATTTTCAGTTCCAACAGCGTTTAGGAGGAGTGATCTCTTCTCTCAATTTGCATCTGCCAATTCAGCCACCTCACAAGTGTATACGAGTGATATCAGGTAGGATTCTATATGTGCATATAAAAATACGTGTGCTGAATAGGCTACAGAGAAAGGGAGACAGGGATTCATATATTTGATAATTTTAAAAACACATGTAGAACTATTTCAACAAAAAATTGACTAGATTTATAACTCCTACAAAATATAATGCAAAAGGCAATTCCAACTATACACCATGCCTCCTCTGAACTGCTTGTATTTCTTTTCTTTTTGGGTTATTTTTCACCATCATATTAGGATCATTAGTCAGAGTCTAGTAGGGTATGGGTTAGTGTCAGGGATTCAGTATTTCAAATGGAAAATTGAAAAATGAATCCAATGTGTATGTAAATATGTGCTACACAAAAATCTTCTCACTCATATCCAGAACAATGCCTTGACATTACCTTCACCCAAGTAAGACACAATTATAGTAGAAAAGTGTGAAAATCTATGAATACATATATGGAATGGAATATCCTCGGGAGTTCACAACCTTGGAGGTGGTAGAGGCGTTTCCAAAAGTAAAGGACAGGGTAAACACTCCACAAACAAAGAGCTCTGCTGGCCTAAGACTTCTTGGAATACTGCCTCTGAGGTTGGGCACTTGAAATATATGTTGTTGTCATGAGCTTTGGCTTCCTTTGTAGTGAGACCATAAAAGCTGGGTCTGCTTCTATGTGACCTGGACGACATGATTTCTTATTTTCCAATGAACATGAGGCAGCAGTGCTCAATTTTCTCTTTGTAGGTAAACTATGTCCACTGGAGGCTAAGTGTCTCCTGGTGGGGACTGTGAAGACATTTGATCATCCTCCACTTTTCGTGGTGTGTCTTGCTGCTACACTGGGAATTTGGTACTTGCTTCACACAATATAAGAAGTTCATCTGGGATACAGTGCTGGAGCGTGTTCTGTCACGTGGGGTGGGTTAGCGTCTGCAGGAGAATGTACCAACCAGTCTTCTATCCCACATAGCTTGTCCCAATAACCATAGCAACCTGATTATGAACATTGCCCTGAAACCTCTCCACATAACAAGATGCCTTTACCTACAAGGGAATGGGGGCTGCATATATCAGTCACAAGCCATTTGTAAGCCGATAGCCGATCCACATGGCCCCACCTTGATGTTTCATCACATACCTGCCCACCACTACTCTAGGCCCACTACTCACCAGGCTCCAAATTCCTGGCATCTCGTATTCTACACCATTTTCATGAAACCCAGTCAAACAAGGCACTGTCTGGTATACACATGATCAGCAACAGGACATCCAAAGTTTCTGCAGTGCCACCTGGTCATGGGAATTTCAAAACTTTTATGGTATTTATCTAGCAATTTTTCAAGGATGAAGTTACAGGCACTGTGGGTTTCAATTCATTCAGGAACCGTTAAGTGCTGAGAAAGCTCATTTCAATGAATGCTCTGGAGAACTTTAAAGTCAAGGCTTCTCAAAGAGTTGCCAACAGGTCACATGAAGCCAGGCCAATTGACGTCTACAATGTGAGGTCCATGTGTGTTTTGAATCTCAACTATGGCTACCAAGTCTTTCAGAATAAAATCATGTGATATCCTGGCTGAGATTCCCAGGCCTCTGTGGAAAGCCACCCTGGGCCAAGATCTCAGTTTCCAAGAGTGAGTCTCATGCGTGGCCTCCTAAAATCCCAACACAATTCATGGCAATACTTCTCTGAGGTCAGTTCCAGAACTCAGTCTCTAAGGGTAAATCATACCAGATTTCAAGCCCAGGTGGACCCAGTCATCCCTTCCAACTGCCACAAAAATGACCAAAATTAAAATGAAATCACTCCCACAGGGCCATAATCTTTTTCCTTGTAGCACTCATCATAACCTCTAGCTGGAGGTTTCAATGAGCACAAGGTAGTGTCCAAAATAAGCTCACTTGCCCCTCATTTGCCTAAAAACATGGTGGCCTGAACACTATTCCTGTGAACCAGGAGTGATCAAATATTCCTGCTGTTAAAGTGTTCCGCTTCTCCAATTTGAGGCCTACTGGCTGAAGCCTATAAATTCTTGATGTGATTTGGAGTCATGAGAAAACCCAAGCACATGTGGGATAGCCTCTGCAGGGATTTCAAAGACTCATTTGACCCTAAGGATCCCTATTCTCACTTGATGGAGGTCAGGAACCTAAAACAAGAAGGCAAAAATATTCATCCACAATGACTTCTCTTTTGGTCATTTTGGTTTTGGAACCACATGGGATCTTTCTTTAGATCCATCAGATGCTGAGAATCTAAGCCACAACCTCATTCAAGGACAAGAGGCTGATTCAGACACATTCCATTCCAAAGCAATTAAGCAAAGAGCCACAGGTGATGTCCATTCATTTCCATATGAAAACAGTCTTCTTAATGCTACACAACTGGGTGGCCAGAGGCAAAGACTTTCCTGATATTCAGGATAATAGAAACAGAAGTAAGCAAATGGCCCAAAGAAGGGTTTCTCCACTGAGACATTACTGGTCACACTGATATCTGAGTTTTCTGAGATGCTCCCATTCCCTTAAGCTATCCAGTACATGGCCATGTCACAGAGCCCTGTGGTGTAACATATCTGGGACTCAAAACCATGAGCCTATTCTAGAGAGTGGCTGGAAAACACGAAGAAAACAGGAACTTAAGAAGATAGTAGATGTTGCCCATCCATAAGGCAAGCTGCAGTCCATTCATCAATTGGGCAGTAAGAATGTGGGGAAGCTTTCAACTAGAGACAACGTTTCCATTGATGCATTCTCTTTTCTAATGTCTACAACAACGGATACACTGGGATACACAGACATAGAAACACTCACCATGTCAAAGGACTTACTAGAAATAGTCCACTCCAAACCAAATAAACCACCTTTCCTAGCTATTCTCAGAACATCAGAAAAAACCACAAACTCACACCTACAACAGCAAAGGCGATTCTTTCACCCAAGTAGGTCTGTGATTATCCGAAGTGTCTTCTGACTGGTGGGCCATATTATGTTCCCCAAAAAATGGCCTATCCTGTTTCAGATCTGGTCTCCTTGGCCAATTCTGTGAAGTTGTCAGGAGCCAGTGGTTTGCCACTACCTACTTTCTCAGGAAAGGCCCCTCTTCCGAGCTCTGCTGGAATTTGGCCATCCTCACATCAGTAGGTACCAAGAAAGACTGACTATGTCTTTGGGAAAAACAAATAAGTTAGCCCACTGGGACTCGGAGTGAGACTGACTCTGGGTGCCTGGCTTCCGGGATCCCAAGTTCAGAGAATTCCATCACCAAGGAAGTGAAGTGAGGTCACTTCTTTCAGGAACTGAATATGGTCACTGCCTTGGTAACCACTTTGTCCTAACAGTTGCTTCCAAGGTTCCTATGAGATGGAATCTGCCCCAACATCCTGTGACACATTCAGAAGTTAGAATGGTATATCAACCATAGGCACCCAGGAACAGCTCTCCACACAGGCCTGCATAGGTCCATCTTCTCTACTTTAAGAAGGCAGAGGCTGATTCAGACACATCAATTCTTCCTGACCAGGTTGTTTGCCATGGAAGATGACTATTGCTCTCTCAGGTCCTACATAGCTGCCTACATATTCTCCAAGGATCATTTCTCCATGGATCTTTTAGGTTCTCAGCAGGTGGAAGATAATCTACATTCCTATATTGTAAGACCCACTCTGTCCCTGCTCTTCTGTAAGTTGTATTGAAGGAAGAGTGTATGGTTAGGGTTAATAATAGGTTCGATTTGGGTTACGAATCATTCTGCAGGATGAATAATGGCATTGGCAACCTGTGGTATTTACAAGAGTATATATGTGAAATATAACTATGAAAGCAGAAATCTAGGTAAGATTTGAAGCCCAGAAGGGCATTGGGGACTTGAGTGGGATACTTAGCTTTGAGTTATGTGCTGCACAGATGTCTCAAATAAATCAATATACACTGGCATCGGACCTTGTACTTTGGATGATTGAATGTTGAAAAGAACATCCAGTCAAAAAGCGATAATCGGTAGGATTAGGAAGGTAGTCGGTAGGTTTAGAAAGAAGAGTGAGTATAGGATTTGGACCAAAAGTTCTTTAGCAATAGGGTTTCGGGTAGAGAGTGTATGTAAATGTCAGTACATGTGAAGAGTCAGTCACAATGATGAACTGGGGAAAACATGTAGGAAAGCAGATATCAATAGAGACATTAGGAAATCAAGCAAAGTATAAAGTGTGTGATAGGGTTAGACATTTTCAACAGGTTTGAGGTTGAATATATAATATTAGGAAGAAACAAATATGTAGTCACCAATAGGATTGATATTTGAGAGCATTAGGCAACCTGGACATGGATGTTTTTAGTAATCCATGCTCACTTTCTATTTAGGCTTTGGTACAATTGTAAGTGTGACCTTTGCTTTTGGTGTCCAGAATATTTCTGTGATAAAATGTGTATGTAGATCAGGTGACATGAGTATTTCTTCCACCATTTCTTGGAGCAATATTTTGAAGACTTATAAATTAGTATGGTCGTACAAAGAGGTGTACCCTATTTCTATGAATATACACATAATGCATGAATAGACCATACTGTGAATAAATAATATAACTGGATCCACTTTAAATAATGGATTGAATAGATATCTGAAAATATATAAGAAATGTTATATTGATATACAATCATTCATTCCAACCAGTTATATATCTAATGATCATCTTAGGGTTATGGTTTATCATGAAGGGTTTGTGAGTTTTGTTTCAAAATTGATTATGGAAATCAAAAATAATATATTTGGAAAAAAGTCTCATGAATAGACCAGTAAAGAAACATAGAGGAATACATGTGTTCTGGAGCAGGAAGTGATTGAAAGTGAAACAAATGCCTATAAATTTGCCAACTAGTGAATCAAATATATATTCTATGATGTACATAAACTGAAGAAATAGTAATGTACCAGTGTGGAATAAAAATTAACGTCAAAATACACATCATGTTCCATAGTAACCTACATGCATTGATGTTAAACTGGGTTAGTTAATGTAGACATATTAGGATTTGTATGCACCTTTCACTGAAGTTAGTTTTCAGTACTAGGAAACAAATATGTATTTCGGGTGGATGAATATTTCTAAGAATAATCTTGTGAAAAGTTGATTATTAATCCACATACATGAACATGAATGAATTTAGGGATTGTATATAAGACACATATATTTCATATTTTTAAAAATCTGGAGAGTATAAATATATATATATATATATATATATATATATATATATATATATATATATATATATACACACACACACACAAACATAGACATTAATAAGTAGCAATATATATGCCAATCGAAATTCATCATGAAATATATATCATAAAGATGCAAAAACATTCATTTTACTGAACATGGGTTTATGTATTATGTTGTTCTACTGGGAAGCTCACCCATAGGTTGAATTTTCAGTTCCAACAGGGTTTAGGAGGAGTGATCACTTCTCACACTTTGTATCTGCTATGTCATGTAATTCACAAGAATGTACGTGTGATACCATGCAGGATTCTATTTGTGCAAATAAAAATACATGTGCTGAATAGGCTCCAGAGAATGGGAGACAGTAGTTCACATATTTGTTACCTTTGAAAACACATCGAGAACTATTTCAATTAAAAATTGACTAGATTTATAACACCTACCCTTTATCATGCAAAAGGCAAGTCGAACTCTGAACTGCATGTACTTATATACTGTTTGGGTTATTTTTCTCCATCATACTAGAATTAGTAGTCAGAGTCTAGTAGAATATGTGTTAGTGTCAGGGATTCAGAATTTTGAATGGAAAATAGGAAAATTAATCCAATGTGTATGCAAATATGTGCTACAACAAATCTTCCCACTCTCATCCAGAACCATGCCTTGACATTACCTTCGCCCCAAGTAAGACACAATTAGAGAAGAAGAGTTACAAAATCTGTGATTACATTTCTGGAATGGAAAATGCTCAAGAGTGCACAAACTTGGAGGTGGTATAGGAGTTTCCAAAAATAAGGACAAAGTACACACTCCACAAACATGGAGCTCTGCTTGCCTAAAACTTTTTGAGAAACTGCCACTGAGGTTGGGCACTGAAATATAGGTTGTTGTCACGAGTTAAGCTTCCTTTGTAGTGAGACCCTCAAAGCTGGGTCTGCATCTATGTGACCAGGAGGACAAAGTTTCTTATTTTACAATGAACACGAGGCAGCAGTGCTGAATTCTCTCTTTGTAGGTAAACTGTGGCCACTGGGCGCTTAGTGTCTCCCCGTGTGGACTGTGAAGCCATATGGTCATCCTCCATTTCGTGGCGTTTCTTCCTGGTGCACTGGGAGTTTGGTATTTGCTTCACGAAATACAGGGAGTTCACCTGGGACAAAGTGCAAGAGGGAGTTCTGTCACGTGTGGTGGGTCAGGGTCTGCAGGATGATACAAGAACCAGGCTTCTATCCCACATAGCTTGACCCCTTGACCATAGCAACCTGATTCTGAACAATGTCCTGAAATCTCTCCATATAACAAGTTGCCTTTACACGGAAGGTTCTGCTGGCTGCGCCATATCAGTCACAAGCCATTTGGAAGCCAATGGCAGATCCAAATGGCCCCACACAGATGTTTTATCACATACCTGCCCAACACTGCTCTAGGCCCACTACTCAACAGAGTCCAACTTACTGACATCTCTGTTCTACACCATTTACATGAAACCCAGTAAAACAAGACACTGTCTGGAACATTCATGATCAGCAACATGTCATCCAAAGGTTCTCCAGTGCCACCTGGTGATGGGAATTTCAAAAATTTCATGGTATTTATCTAGCCATTTTTCAAGGATGAAGTTGGAGGCACTGTGAGTTTCAATTCATTCAGGAACCATTAGATGGTTAGGAAGCTCATTTCAATGAAAGCTCTGGAGAACACTCACAGGTAAGGCTTCCCAAAGAGTGGTGAAAAGATCACATGATGTTTAGCTCATTTAGCTCTACAATGTGAGGTCCATATGAGTTTTGACTCTCAATGATGGGTGCCAAGTCTTTCAGAATAAAATCATGTGGTATCCTGGCTGAGAGGCCCAGTGCTCTGTGGAAAGCCACCCTGGGCCTAGAACTCAGTTTCCAAGGGTGACACTCATGCCTGGCTTTCTGAAACCTCAACACTATTCATGGCAATACTTCTCTGAGTTCAGTTGCAGAACTCAGTCTCTAAGGGAATCACACCAGAGTTCAAGCACATGTGGACCAAGTCATCTCTTCTAACCGCCACCCAAATGACCAGAATTTAAATTAAAAGACTCCAACACACATAATAACCTCTGGCTAGAGTTTTCCATGAGGGGGACAGCTCAAGTCCGTGTCCCAAATAAGCTCTCTTGCACCTAAATTGCCTAATTCAGGGTGGCATGGACACCCTTCTTGTGAACCAGGAGAGATCAAATAGGCCTCCCATTAATACTGCTCCACTTCTTCAATTTGAGGTCAACTGACTGTGGGGTTTGGATTCTTTATGTGAATTGGAGTCTTGAGGAAACCCAAGCAACCATGGGCTAGCCTCTGCAGAGCTCTGAAGATCTCATTTTACCCAAAGGATCCCTATTCTGACTTGATGGAGTTCAGGAAAGTTACAGAGGAAGGCGAGAGACTTCATCCACAAGGACTGCTCTTTGGCCATTTTGGTTTTGGATGTACACATGGGATCTTTCTTTATATCCATCAGAAGGTGAGAAACTAAGCCACAGCCTCACACAGGGCAAATAGGCTGATTCAGACACATCCTCTCCAAAACAATTAAGCAAGGAACCACAGGTAATACCCATTCATTTCCATTTGAAAACTGTTTTCTTCAGGCTTCACAAAGTGGTGGCCTGCGGAAAAGACCTTCCTGACATTCAGGGCAACAGAAGAAAAGGTAAGCAAAAGGCCCCAGGCATGGTTTCTCCACTGAGACTTTACTGATCACACTGATATCTGAGTTTTCTGAGATGCTCGCCATTCCCTTTAGCTATCTAGTACATGGTCATTTCACAGAGCTTCGTGGTTGTACATATCTTAAACACAAAACCATGAGCCTATTCTGGAGAGTGGCCAGAATTCAGGAAGAAAACAGGATCTTAGGAAGATAGTAGGTGTTGCCCATCAATAAGGCAAGCTGCAGTCCATTAATTAATTGGGAAGGATGAATGCTGGGAAGCTTTCTACCTGACAGGACATATTCATTGATGCATTCTCTCTTCTAATGTCTACAACAACGGGCGCAGTGGGATACACTGACATAGAAACACTCGCGTTGTCAAACGACTTACTAGAAACCGTTCACTCCAAACAAAACAAACCTTCTTTCATACCTATTCTCAGAACATGAGACAAAAACCACAAACTCACACCCACATCACAAAGGCACCTCCTTCCCCCATGTAGGTCTGTGACTATCCGGAGAGTCCTCTGACTGGTGGGCCATACTATGTTCCCAGAAATGGCCTGTTCTGTCTCAAATCTGGTCTTCTTGGCCAACTCTGTGAAGTTTTCAGGATCAAGTGGTGAGTCCTGCTTTCTCAGGAAATCCCCCTCTCCATTGCTTTTCTTGCATTTGGCCATCCTCACATCAGTAGGTCCCAAGAAAGACTGAGTCTGTCCTTGGTAAATCAAAATAAGTTTGACAACTGGGACTGGGACCGGGACTGGCTCTGGGTGCCAGGCTTCCTGGATTCCAAGTTCAGAGAGTTCTATCACCATAGAAGTTAGGTGAGGTCACTTCCTTTAGGAACTGAATTTGGTCACTGCCTTGGCAACAACTTTGTCCTAACAGTTGCTTCTAAGGTTCCCATGAGAAGAAGGCTGCCCCTACTTTCTGTGACACTTTCACAAGTTAGAATGGTATGTCAACCATTGGCACGCAGGAGAAGCTCTCAACACATCCCTGCTTTGGTCCATCTTCTCTACATTAAGAAGAGAGTGGCTGATTCAGACACATCCCTTCATCATGAGCAGGTTGTTTGCCATGGAAGACTTTTGCTCTCTCAGGTCCTTCATAGTTGACTACATCTTCTCCAGGGATCATTTCTTCATGGACCTTTGAGGTTCTCAGCAGGTGGAAGATCCTCTATATTGCTGTATTTTAAGACCAACTCTGTCCCCGCTCTTCTGTAAAATTAGATTGAGAGAACAGTGTATGGTTAGGGTTAATAACAGGTTCAATTTGGGTGAGAAAAGAAACTACATGGTTGAGCAAACAGGGTCCTACAGTTAACAATAATATGAGAATTATTAATGGACCAGCCTGGGTGGATAAAAGCGTAGTTAACCAGGTGGACTATGTGACCAAGACTCAAACCTCCTTTTGGGGGCCTCTGTCTTTCTTTGACCCTCTTCAAGTCGTTTTCTTAATTTACTCATAGATTCTTTTACAACTCCAGTATTGTCGGCATAAAAACATCATTCTTTCCTCAATGCAAGCAAAAAGGCACCCTTCTCTCATGAAGAGGAGGGCCAACACTCGCCTGCTCTGTAAAGAACTTCAGAGAGAGAGAGGTTAAAATTCCTGTAAAGCTGTGATGCGGTTTTTAATGTCTTTAAGCTTTGGTCTATTTCTGCTTCTAATTGTGTCTTTGGTGTGTCTCATGGACAAGGGCATTTGTTCCTGTGACCACCCCTTTAGCAACTATTATTCCTAATAGGATGGCTAAAGTGAGGGATACAGGTTCCTGGTGGAACCGGGTTGTATGCCCCCCTATTTGATCTTTAAATGAACCTGCATCCTGATAGAGCACTCTCAAAAACATCTGCATCATTACATAATTAATCGCATCTATTGACCATTTTATGAAAACATAAATAATGTTAAAGTGTATAGAATTATACTGTTGTAGGGATGCACAAGGAAAGGCACCTAAGATAGCACCAAAGACAGGAAAGCAGTTTTATTTGGTTGCATCCGTATTTAGAGGGCATTGCTTCTGTTGTAATCAATTAATCCACTGAACCCCAAGTTTTGGTAGTTTTAGTATTTGCACCCAACATGTAAGGGAAGGGGCTCAGAAGTTCACAGTCTGCAGAAATTTACACAAATCAGTTTTTGTTTCTGTTTTTTGTCCTCTCTTCTGTGCACGTTAACTTTTCAAGGACACCTTGGAACGGGAGAGCTTTTTTGTCTCTTTTTTTTTCCTCCTTGCCAGCTGTCACCATGGAGCCCAGTTGGTAACTTTTTTATCTTAGAAATGTAGCCATCTCTGTGAAGCCCCAGCTCAAGGCCAGAGTCCTTGTTCACATATTTTGTGAGAAACTGGTAAGGCGATGTCTAGCTTAGGGGTGGTGATTTTTCCAGCCAGTGGCCAAGTAGAACAGGGCAACACGAAGAGTGGAAGTTTATCTCCATTAAACTTTTTCAGAGGGACTCTTTTGCTGAAAGACCTAAAGTAAGCCTTGGTGAAGACTTCTGGAGAAGGTCATTTAAGACATTTCTGTGGACCTGGTACAGAGGGGGATGACAGGGAAGGCGATGCTGAGAGCAGCTCTGTGGATCTGAGAATGAGGAAGGAGAGATGCCAAAGAATAATGGGAAAGGGGTTTGGGATTTTCATAGAACAAAAACTTGAGCAGTAGAACAGGTAGAGCAGAGGGGAAGACGGGAGTGAGTATTCCAAAAAGCCTGTGAGGGACTTTAAATTCTTAGAACCTGTTTTCAGTGATGACAAATCAACTTTAAAGGTCATTTTCATTACATCTTGGATAGGGGTCTGAGGGCTCTTCTCAGCTGGTTTGAGCTTTGGCTAAGCTTGCTAGAGGACTTGGTGGGACCTAGTGCAGACACTGACAGGAAAAGAGAGGAGTGAGTGGGTGGAGGGGTACCTCGGTACCTGCTTCCTCAGCAAGGGGGCAATGTTCTGAGATCCAGCGGAGGTTTGGGTTTTTGATCTAGTAATTGGAGGGGAGAAATCAGGTTGCTGAGGTGGGAGTGAAAGCAGAGAGTCTAGAGCAGAAGGCTGAGTGTGAGGAACTATTGGGGAAGCATAGTACAGGATGTGAGCGCAAAAGGAAAAAGGATTCCACATAGGGGAATTTTCCCCTTTTGAGCACTTGCCAAAGTTAAAAATGTCATGCAGAATTTGAAGATCTAGAGAACCCTCTGGGGGCCATAGATTTTGGTTGTCTAATTGGTAATATGGCCAATGCTGTGTACTGAATTTGATGAGGAGTTTGGGTTCCACCAGGCAGCCCCTGTATGCTCACATCCCCATGACTTACACAAGAAGTCGGCTTTTCCCCCACAAAGCCATGGCTGTTTGTCGCTTTGATAGTCTGCCGGGCATACATAGTAATATAGGCTAGCCAACCTGCATCTGGCTCGCGTGTCCCTGCATCCATAATGTTTGTTTCAATTATCTATGGTATGGAAGGGATTTAATGAAATTTTAGTGAGATCCTCTTCATCAGGTATATCTCAAAAGGAAAGACCTCTACCGAGCTGAAAAATGTCTGGGTGGAGAGATAGCCACCAGATCCTTAAGGGGGCCGTTAAGGTCTCTTTAATGGTTCTATTTATTTTTTCTACCTGTCCTGAGTTCTGGGATATATAAGCATAATGTAACTTCCAATTAATCCACAGGGTCCTGGTTAACACCTGACTTACCTGGGCCATGAACACCAGTCCATTATCAGTCCATTAGGCAGATCGTATCTTGGAAAAATATCTTTCAGGATCTTCTTGAAAACCATTTGCGCCGTTTTTTTTTTTTTTTTTTTTTTTTTTTGTGTGTGTGTGTGTGTGTGTGTAAGGCTTCAATCCATCCTGAAAATGTATCTACAAAGACTAGGAGATATTTAAGTCCATACCTTGCTGGCTTAATTTCATTAATGTCCACTTCCCAGAATTGTCCTGGTCTGGTTCCTCGTAGGTGCTTTCCTCTAGGAAACTTGGAAGGGTAAGCATTACCCAATTGACGGATCCGACAGGCTTTTGTTACCCGTTCAGTTATTTCCTTTCGCTGTGAGTTGGTTAGTGGAGAACTCTGTTCTTAATCCTACAGTAATGCCTGCAGTTTCTTTGAACCAAGGTGAGTGAGTTGATGTGCATTTTTAACGTAGTGTAGGGCTTGCTGTAATTGCAGGCTGAGCTCAGTGAAGTTGAGGTGTTCAGTGTCAGTGTCCTTAGATGTTATCAAAAACTTCCTGGTACTCAGGGTTCCATTGGAATTGGGCATCTTCCTTTAACAGCGGCATAAAGGAGCAGCTAAGGACGCAAACCCAGGTATCCATAACCTGCAAAAGCCAGCAGTCCCAAGAAATTCTCTGAGTTGTCTGCTGTAAGATGGGGGTGGTATCTACACAATGGTTTGTTTTCTGGGCTCAGTGAGCCATCGTTTACTGCCCCTAAGGGAATAGCCCAGGAAGATTACTTCATGCTAGCAAATTTGGGCCTTTTTGGCCGAAACTCTATACCCGAGTTGAGCAAGCTCATATAATAGTGCTTGGGTCCCAGACTCACAGTTTTCCTTGGTGTTGGCTGCCAGTAGCAGATCATCCACATATTGAGGCTGGGTAACTTCAGGGTGCGTAGTTCTGAAGTTGTTGAGATCTCTGTGGAGGGCTTCATCAAAGAGAGTGGGGGAGTTTTTGAACCCCTGTGGGAGTCTAGTCCAAGTTAGTTGACCAGACGTTTTGGTTTCTGGGTCTACCCACCCGAAAGCAAACAGCAACTGACTATCTTTATGCAGAGGCAAGCAAAAGAAAGCATCTTTTAAGTTCAGAACAGTATATAATTTCCGCTCAGGGTTCAGAGTGCTAAGCAGATTGTACGGATTAGGTACCGTGGGGTGAATGACCTGCACTCTTTTGTTGATCTCTCTTAGCTCTTTAATGGGGTGATAGTCCCCGGTTCCTGGCTTTTTTTTTTTTCTAGTAGCAGGGGAGTGTTCCAGGCCGATTGACAGGGCCTTAGGACTCCTAAGGCCAGATATTTCTGAATATGGGGCCTTATCCCACCTTTAGTTTTTTTGCTTAGAGGATATTATTTGACATTGATTGGGGAGACTGAGGTTTGTAACTCCACTGTTATTGGAGGTTGTTTCACGGCCAGACCTAACACCGCAGTTTTTGCCCAGGCATCTGGGTAATCTGTTATCCATTTTTGGGGTAGCTTGCTTGTTTGATCAGTCTTGGGGGGTGTGAAGAGTGGACGTTCATCTTCTACTAATATAGTTAAAGCGGTGACTATAAGAGTTTTACTGAAGGATTTACAAATTTCATTTGGGGGCCTTCAGGGTTAAAAGTTATTTTGGCCCAGAGCTTGGTGAGCAGATCTCTGCCCATCAATGGGTGCGGGCATTCTGGTCTTACTAGGAAGGAGTGATGGATTTTTTCTTTCCCCAGGTCCATGGTCCTCTTAGTTGTCTAAGCCCGATATTTACTGTCATCAGCCCTTTGAACTAGAGACGTTTTATTTGATAGAGGGCCCAATGGGGCCTTAAGGGCTGAGTATACTGCTCCTGTATTCACTTCAAAGTTTACTGGAGTCCCCTCCACTTCAAAAGTTACCCTGAGCTAGGGGAAGGGATCTGAGCCCCGACTTTCTTAGTCATCCTCCAGAGTCAGAATGGCCAGCTGGCGTGGCTGTCTCTTTATAGGGAACTCTATGGCCCAGTATCCTTTTTCTTTAGAGTAGGCACACTGATCTGAGGCCAGGGGTGGCCTCTGGCATGGGCCCTTCCTGTCACCCTGTGTCTTAATTTCTGGCCTCATTCTTGTTGTGATCAGGACCTTAGTCAATGCCTTAGTCTGTCTTTTGCTTCTCTCATCCTCTGTTTGCTCCCTTTCTTTCTCCCTGTTTCTCTCTTATAGTATACTTTCTTGGCTTCTTTGACTAAATCTCTCTTTTAAATTTTTTTTTAATATCCATGGCAGCTTGCTCAATTAAGGCCATCATGACAGATGCCTTTTAATCCGCTGCCTGAGGATCGAAAGAAGTATATCTCTTATATGCCTCCATTATTCTCTCTAGAAACATAAAGGGAGATTCATCAGGCCTTTTAATAATTTCTCTTACCATGGCCAAATTAGTTGGTCACCCAGCGGTCCCTTGGAGACCCGCTGTTAGAGCCTGGCCATAATTGAACAGATGCTCCCTATCTTCCAACGTGTTGGGGTCCCTGTTGAATAGGTTTAAGGAGAAGCCAGCTTTCATTATGTTGGGAAGTTGTGTTGGTCGCCCATCAGGTCTGAGGATATTTTTTCTACGTTCTAGGAGATTTTTCTCTCATTGCTCTGTCATGAAGAGAGTCCCTAGGTGGTGTTGACAGTCACCCCAAGTAGGCAGGTGTGAAAACGTCCGTGAGTTCTCTGAGTTCTTTTAGCCGGGCCAGCTTCCTCCAGGGAAGGAGGGGCTGTCTGTGCTGCGGGACAGTCATCTTGATGGCACTGGGCCAGCCTAGCTTCCTCGAATGGTGGAGAGGCTGAGTCAGCAGAAGGGGAATCACTTAGAGGGTGTTGGGGGTTGGGAGACGAGGGCAGATGATAAGGAGGGGGAGGAGAGTCCAGTAGAGTCTTGAGACTCAAGGAGAACAGAGGGTGGAGGAGGAGGAGCAGAGAGTTTGAGAGATAGAATTGTGGGGGAAGGAGTAGGAGCAGGTGCAGGGACAAGGAAAGGCTTGACCCATGGAGGAGGAGATTTGTAGAGGTACTGACAAGTTAAGATATATGGCTGTTGATCTGGATGTCTATGTGGCCCCTGGTGAAAGACAATATCTTGGACTTTTCAAATAAGTGCGAAGTACAAAGATCCTTCTAGGAGCCATCCGACTGCAATGGTGGGTCATTCTGTGACACAGAATCTGCCAGGTCTGGCGTTTTACTGAAAAAGAAAGATTCTGAGCCCTTAAGCAGAATTTGGTCCAGTGATCAAGGGTCAGGGACAGAGGCATTGAAATGATCTGTCCCATAATAAAATATACACAGACAGTGAAAGCAACGACACACAACACAGACAAGACAAGACAATAAAGACAGGCAATGGACGTCCAATACTGAGACCAGGACTGACTAGTCGGCAAAACCTGAAGGGCTGGCAATACCGAATCAGAAACAAAATATCACTGAGTCGAGGAGACTATTGTTCCTCGATTTCCCGAGTCTATATCCCAGGTTCGTGGTCTGTGGCTCTGTGGCATGTGTGTCAGCCACCATGGGAGAGAGCTCACGCTCTTTACCAATAGCCATTTTGCCATACCCTAACCTGAAGCCTGAAACCAGAAAGATGGGTCTTATTTACCCCCAGAGGAGCCCGTTGGGGGTATTTTGTCTGCAGCTGCCGGATCTCGCTAGGGCCACCAGATGTAAAGCTTGGGCGAGCATCAGTGGCAGAGAACACCAAGAGACTGTCTCATGCAACAGCAAAGGGTTTATTGGGAGTCCAGCATGAAGGGCTCAGAGATCACTTGAACAGAGCAGAGAGCCCTGAGAACAGCTTAAGAAATGCTTATATATTTTCCTTGGAGAGGGCAGGGAGAGAAATTTATTGATGGGTAATGGCAAGTGGGCAGTTTGCGTGCAACTGGTTGACGGAGTACATTCTGCAGTTTGGCAGTTGGGGACAGCACATTCTGGGAACAAGAATAGTAAACAGTTCTCAAGATTACAACGGTGTTTTGTTAAGCATACAGAAAAACAGGAAGTGACAAGTATCTATTTTATTAACCTTTCAATATAAGTATGAAAACAGAAATCTAGGTAAGATTTGAAGTCCAGAAGTTCATTTGGCCCTTGATTGGTATACTTAGCATTGAATTACGTTCTGTAGAGATGTCGCAGAAATATGGATATACAATGTCATAGGACCTTGTACCTTCTCGGAGGTCAGTTCCAAAACACAGTCTCTAAGCAGAATCACACCAAAGTGCAAGCCAAGTTGGACCCAGTTATCTCTTCCAACTTCCACACAAATGACCGCAGTTAAAACCAAAACACTCTCACATGACACTCATCTTCTTCCATATAGACACTCATCATAACTTCTGGCAGGAGGATTCCATGAGAGGCGCAGCACAAGACAGTGTCCCAAATAAGCTCCCTTTCCCCTCATTTACCAAAAGTCAGGGTGGCCTGGACACCCTTCCTGTGATCCAGGAGTGATCAAATATGCCTGCCGTTAACACAGCTCTGTTCTCCAATTTGAGGCCTACTGACTGTCGGTTTAGATGCTTTATTTGAATTGGATTCATAAGAAAACCCAAGAACCTATGGGCTAGCATCTGCAGGGCTTTGAATAACTCATTTGACCCATTGGATCCCTATTCTCACTTGAGGGAGGTATAGAACCTTACGGAGGAATGCGAGAGACTTCATCCACAATGACTGATTTTTGGTCATTTTGATTTGGATCCACACATGGGATCTTTCTTATGATCCATCAGGTGCTAAGAATCTAAGCTCTAGGCTCACACAGGGCCAAGGGGCTGATTCAGACACATCCCTTTCCAAAGCAATTAAGCAAACAGCCACAGGTGATGCCCACTCATTTCCGTTTGAAAACTGTTTTCTTCTGGAATCTTGAAGGCGTGGCCTGAGGCAAAGACCTTCCTGACATTCAGGGCAACAGAACAATAGGTAATCAAAAGGCCAATTGCAGGGTTTCTCCACTGAGACTATCCTGGTCACACTGGTATCTGAGTTTTCTGAGATTCTTGCCAATTCCTTCAGCTATCCAGTACATGTCCATGTCACAGTGCTTGGAGGTGCTACATATCGTGGACACAAAAGCATGAGTCTATTCTGGAGAGTGGCCAGAATTCAGGAAGAAAACAGGAACTTAGGAAGATAGCCAGTGTTGCCCATTGATAAGGCAAGCCCTAGAGCATTCATTAGTTGGGCAGGATGAATGCTGGGAAGCTTTCTAATAGACAGGAAACATCCATTGATGCATTCTCTTTTCTAACGTCTACAACCACGGACACAGTGGGTTACACAGACATAGAAACACTCGCCTTGTCCAACAACTTACTAGAAACAGTTCACTCCAAACCAAACAAACCGACTTTCCTACCTATTCTCTGAACATGAGACAAAACCACAAGCACACATCCACATCCACAAAGGCACCTCCTTCCCCCAAGTAGGTCTCTCACTCTCCGGAGTGTCCTCTGACTGCTGGGCCATACTGTGTTCCCCCGATATGGCCTGTCCTGTCTCAGATCTGGTCTCCTTGTCCAAATCTGTGAAGTGGTCAGGAGCCAGCTGTGAGCCACTACCTGCTTTTTCAAAAAAGGCCCCTCTTCAGAGTTTTCCTGGCATTTGGCCATCCTCACATCAGTAGGTACCAAGAAAGACTGACTCTGTCCTTGCTAAATCGAAGCAAGTGAGACCACTGGGACTGGGACGGGGATTGGCTCTCTGGGCCTGGCTTCCTGGATCCCAAGTTCAGAGAGTTCCATTACCAAGGAAGTGAGGTGAGGTCGCATCCTTCAGGAACTGAATGAGGTCACTGCCTTGGCAACCACTTTGTCCAAACAGTTGCTTCCAAGCGTACCATGAGAAGGAGGCTGACCCTACTTTCTGTGGCACTTTCACAAATTAGAATCGTATATAAACCATAGGCACCAAGGAACAGCTCTCCACTCAGGCCTGGTTTGGTCCATCTTCTCTATATTAGGAAGAGAGCCTTTAGTCCCGGGAGCATTGCAGTGAACCTCCGCACTAAAACTATTAGCAAGCACCTGATGGAGGAGGCCTCCATAGGTAAGTGGCGCCTTTATAACATCTGATATCTGGTTAAGGGAGATCTCTTCTGAAGACAGAGATGTGGCCTGGGGAGACTCACATATACTCCTGTCCAGGACAGTAACAAGAATCATTCTGTCCTCTGTTCTGTTCTGTAGGAAATTTCTCTGGAAGTGTAGAGAGGTGCCCACGGGCACGCACGCACTCGTACCCTGGAGCTTTAGCAAGATCTTGCACTGTACCACTGTTTTTCTGTTTAGGCACCGGGTTTCTGTTTTTCTTTGTGTGTGTGTGTGTGTGTGTGTGTGTGTGTGTGTGTGTTTTGTTCTGCGTTCTATTTTTTTGTTTGTTTGTTTGCTTTTGTTCATTTTGTTGTGTGATTTCAGTGGTAAAAACTTAAAGATATTGGACGTGAAAATGGGTAATAAAGAGAGTAAGCCTGACACCCGTTTGAACTGTGTTTTAAGGAATTGCGATGAACTTTACCCCCCTTTGTTAAGCAGGATGATAGAAGCCCCTAGCTGGCTGCCTGGAGCACACCCATTGCAGAGGGCAATGCCTGCTGGGGACCTAAGAACTGAGTATCTCCCAGGTTAACAAGTGAAACTCCTTTAAAACCCCTTGTCCCTCCAGATCAAGAGAGTCACAAAATTTGGCAGAGTCCCCTGTGTTTCTCCTTTGTTAGCAAAGCAATTAACCTCCCCTTTTCTTTTTCTCAGAACCCATTCCTCATTATTTAATTGGTATAAATTGGCTTCTAGGTCAGGAACCGAACTTTAAGTTACAAATTTGGTATCCCCCCTCCGCCCCAGAACTTTGTGAGAGCTGTCTACTGAAATGTTAGGTGATGGAGCTTGCTTGGGGTGGAACTGAACCATAGGAGCTAATCCTGTAAGTAAAAGGAGGGACTGAGGGACCCCCAGCAGCTGCCAAAGCCCTGTTGATTCAGGGAATACCCTCCTTCCTTCCCTGCACTGTAAGGATTATGCCACCTCTGTCTTGTTAAAAAAGAGAAAAAGAAAAAGGGGACACTAAATTCATTAAAGTCACCATATAGACACTTTATTTTCCATTTCAGGTTGCCCCTCTGTTAAAACATCTGGTCCCCCCCCATGGTGCCACTGGTGTAGTAGATTTTTATGGTGCCACTGGTGTAGTAGATTTTTCTCTTATCTGCTCTGGTTTAAAGGATTCTGTCTGGCAACCATAGTCTCTACCTCCTTTCTGTCTGTCTTGTGTCTTTTTTTCTGGTCCTTTAAGACATGTGCAATAATGTGTTGATATTATAAAATTTTTCTTGGGAATGATCTTAGCTGAATGTGTGTCTAAATGATGATGTTTTATCATAACAAAATGGTATCTGAATGGGTTTTTGAAGCATTGCACAATCTTGCAGTTAAAAGTCGGGTTTAGGTAATTGTTTAATTTAAGATTTCAGGTAATTCATGCCAGAGAACTTAAATACTTTGGATGGAAAACTGAAGAACTCTACTTCCAATTGGCAAGTAACTTCCCAATCATTCAGTCTTTTTTTTTTTTTTAACCAATTTTGATTTCGGTAGCCAGGGAAAATGTCACTGTGTGTACCAGTGCATTAATTTGGACAAGGATAGTAAACCATAGTATGGTATCTGTTGACAAAATAAGATGTAAAGACATAAAATTTTGTGAATTGTATCTTAAACTTGTATCATAATTTTCAACACCCGAACCTGAAAATTATGGTTAAAATGCCTTAGGCCTGAGGTGTCTGCTCAGAATAGCAGTTTTTTCCTGCTCCTTCCAGACCTCATCCATGACTTATGTTGAAATGCAAATGAAAGAAGCCTGCAAGCTTAGTAGGAGACTGATTTGATGCCTAACGGAAAAAAAAAGTAAATTGTATGGTATTTACTAATTACTGGCCAGTCGTTTTTTCTAGGACTCTTATTTTTTTCCTTAGATTCTGTATTTTCTTTTTGAGCTCATGATTCTGAGCATGCAGACCTAGGTTAATGTTTTTCTGATCAGTTCTATCTTTGACCAACTGTGGACTTTTTGAAACATTGCAATAAAGGTTTAACCTGCGAAAAACTACAAGGCCTTTACTATTATTATGTGTGTACAATTTTGTTATGTGTTGTCTGTCTATATATACATATGTTCGTATATCATATATATGATACACAAATTAACATATATAAGGAGCGCTCATAAAAAAAGCGCTCATAAAAACAAATTTTAAAAAGTGGATCCAAAGATCTTTAGTTCACGTGGTTTAAATGTTTCAATTTAAATTGGATAAACAGATAAAAATAAATGTTTTTAAATTTAAGCTTACAAATTTTTCTAGGTGTTCAAAAATCTAATAAAATATTAATATCTACAAAACGTCTAATGTGCCTTGGTTCTAGGACATTTTCTTCAACATAAAAATGGTTTACACTGTTCAATACATTTCTCTAATATTTTGATAAATAAGTAAAGTAAATTTGATATGGGATTACTCATTCGTGAGTACTTTTGTTAGATATCAGATTCATTTACTAAGGTCTGTATGAGTTTTTACTAAACTCTATATAAGATTTTAAAAATCAGTCATGTGTTAATGAGACAAAAATTTTTTGAAACATAAGTTTACCCATGACATTGTGTTTATTAAGTTTTATTTTTTCTAGAGCAAGGAACCATAAAAATTAAACAACTTATTAAATCAGAACTGTTATTTTAGAGCACTGTACTGCCATTTCTTTAAAAGGTAAACTTGGTTAATGTAGAAACATCAATGTAATTGTGATGCTATTAATGTTTTCATATCTTACAGGTATGCAAGTCTGTAAGGTAGAAACTTTAAAAGAGCATTATATCAAGCTGGTGTTCTGAAGTTGTATGGTAAAAAAAATATATTGGAGATTTATTTACCTGATATCAATAAGATATGTAAAGTTTCATGTTACTTTTTACATTGTGGAACAATTTAAATGTATTTTTAAGTTAATGAGAGCCTAATCTATGTAAAAGTTGAAAACTTTCAGGCTTTCTTTAATTCATGTTTTAAATGTGATATCATATGGTGTTAGCTAATGTTCATGAGACCGCAATTTATGTAAACTTTGTCAGATGATATTTAAAAATAAAGATCAGCTTTAGAACTAAAATACTTAAGATTTATAAAGAGCCCTGCCTTACCTGAGATAAGGCTGTGTGTCCCATTTTACTATATGTGAGAATGACTACGAAACCAGTAGGTCAGACAATATTTCTTTAAAGTTATGTTAAAAACCTAAAAAATGTCAAGATTCCTAGGATCTAAAACAGGGGATATAAAGTAATACTCAGCCAAAAAATTTAGGGTAGCTATTACACGAACTAAGTATTTTTACTTTTGTTAATTTTATTTTGAAATTTTCTTATAAGTGATCTAAAGATTCCCTGTTAGTTGCTTTAAGAACACAACATGGGTTTATTGAAGATAATAAGTCATCACCTACAATACAGACAGAATAATACAGATCCCAATTAATTAAAAGATAATTATAAAGTTATAGACATTAAAGTCCAGTACTCTTAATATAAGGCTGTTAAAATTTATTTGCTGGATGTTTAAGATTAGGATTTAAAATTAAAGTTAAATGAAAAGGGCCAAGAAAACCAATATTTTGGCTCTTACCCTCTGAGTCAATCTGAATCCAGGGAACAGGGGACTTCTCTAAAGAGCTTTTCAACTCTGAGCCACATAACCTCCTGATCAGGGAGATTAATGAGACCACTGGAGAACAGAAAGCCAATCAGTGCATTTGTTATGAGAGTCATCAGAGAAAGGAGATATCCCTGATGCTTCTAAGGGAAGCCAAATGGTCAAGCAAGACCTGGACCCACCTAGCGCAAATGGCACTAGCAGAATTGAAAATCTGCTCTCGTTTTTCCAGAATTGACTCCCATAAAGCTCAGCTGACTGTTAACAATAGATAGAAACAAAAGTCCGTTTGACTGCTTCATCTTAAACACTTTGGAAAGACAGTTAAGACCAAAATACAGCCATTCCTGGGCATTTTAAATAATAATAATAATATAATAATAATAATAATAATAATAATAATAATAATAATAATAATAATATTTTAAGGTATGCACTTTATTTTAGCCTCCCAAAATAAGTAAGACTGGAGGCTACAAAGAAGGATTCTCAGACAGGAATGCCTGATACTTATAAAAAGAGACTATCAAGAAGAGCTGCCACAGGCAGAAATTTCTAATTTAAGGCCTGCAGATATTCCTAACCTACACAGGTAGGCTTGGTGTTTGCTAGTACGATTATCCAGCCCTGAGTAACAGAATTAAAGGTTTCTCTATTAGACATAGAGGTCATACAAAAAAAAGGATTTTACAAGATCAGATGACATTAAATTGTTAAACTGTATCTTACGGGGAGGGACAACTGTAACACTAAAAGTTAAATATTAATTTGATAGTCCTGATAACTGGGGATATTAAAGACTGGTGAGGGAACTTCCATACAGTGACATGTTCCAGCTGCTGCAACATTTATTCAGTACTCATGGTTTTTGTTTCTCTCATAGAAGAACCTATCCCCAGATGACTTTACAACCTGTTCTTCCCCAACCAGACTTCAATCCGAACTGACTTCTAAAAGGCAACTCATGTCCCAGAACTGACTTATAAAAGGCAACTCATGTCCCTCACGCCCACTCACTTCACCCTGTCTCAGGTCAGAAGAAGAAATAATGATTGACGCCACTCTTCTTACAACAATGAAGAGAAAGATAAATAGACTATCAATATAAGTAATTAATTAAGTCAGGTAAAATCAGGGAGATCGGTTTTGGGTGAGTTCTAAAAATTTGGAGAATCTTACCTGAGGGATTAAAATTTCCTCAGTGCTCTTCCCCTAATCTATTAAAGATTTGAAAGGGACACAGAGAAAAGGGGGAAATGATAGACCCAACCTGATCTTTTATTAAAATTGGGAGCCATCTTGCCACAAAGCCATGAAAAGATAATTTTGGCTTTACCATAAATTACTGCAAGTTCTGAACCTGCTTGAAATGCCTGCCCGTGCCTTGAACTCACGCATGCCCAGCTCTCTGACCAGATAGCAGCCCTCTCTGAAACTTTAGTGACACATCATAAATATTTGCCTTCTCTGGCCATACAACATCCCTCTCTGAGGCTCTAATGGTCCTCTGAATTCTGATGTAGGGACAGCAAAAAAAATCTAAACTACCATTAGTGTGATGCTTGTCAGAGTTCTGTTATCTGTAACACCCCTTTTGTGTAACTTTCTGGGCTATAAAGCTGGGCTGTAGGAAAGCTGGGGTTGCTGTCTTGTTCCGGCTGTTTTGGGAGGGGAGGCAGCATGAAAGGTGGAAATAATAAGATTAATTTAATTTGATTTTAATTAGAGTCAGTGGTCTTTTCTTGTGTCCTTGTCTAACAGTTAACACTCCAAAAACATGGAGCTCTGCCGGCCTAAAGACTTCTTGAGGAACTTCCTCTGAGGTTGGGCACTTGAAACATATGTTGTTGTAAGGAGCTTTAGCTTCCTTTCTAGTGAGACCATCAAAGCTGGGTTTGAATCTATGTGACCTGGAGGACATGGTTTCTTGTATTCTAATGAACATAAGGCAGCAGTGCTGAATTTTCTCTTTTTAGGTAAACTGTGGCCACTGGGTGCTAAGTGTCTTCCCGTGTGGACTGTGAAGCCATTTGTTCATCCTCCACTTTTCGTGGTGTTTCTTGCTGCTGCACTGGAGGTTGGTATTTGCTGCATGAAATACAATGAGTTCAACTGGGACCCAGTTTTGGAAGGAGTTCAGTCACTTGTGGTGTGTCAGGGTCTGCAGGAGAATACAACAACCAGGTTATATCTCACAGAGCTTGCCCCCTTGTCCATAGAAATCTGACTCTGAACTTTGCCCTGGAACCTCTCCATGTAAGAAGATGCCTTTACATAGAAGGGTCTGCTGGATGCACAATGTCAGTCACAAGCCATTTGGAAGGCAATGGCAAATCCTCATGGCCACACCACAGATATATTATCACACACCTGCCCACCACTGCAATAGGCCCACTACTCAGCAGGCTCCAACTTACTGGCATCTTTGTTCTACACCATTTTCATGAAACCCGGTCAATCTTGGCATTCTCTCGTACACTCATGATCAGCAACAAGACATCCAAAGGTTCTCCAGTGCCACCTGATTATTGGAATTTCAAAAATTTCATTGTATTTATCTAGCTTTTTTCATGGATGAAGTTGGAGACACTGTGGGTTTCAGTTAATTCAGGAACCATTAAATGGTGAGGAAGCTCATTTCAATGAAAGCTCTGGAGAACTCTCACAGGCAAGTCTTCCCAATGAGTCTTCAAAAGGTCACATGAAGCCAGGCCCATTGAGGTCTTCAATGTGACGTCCATGGGTGTTCTGACTCTCAACTATGGCTGCCAAATCTTTCAGAATAAAATCATATGATATCCTAGCTGAGATTCCAAGTCTCTGTGGAAAGCCACTCTGTCCTTGATCTCAGTTTCCAAGGGCGAATCCCATGCGTGGCCTCCTAAAATCTGAACACAGTTCATGGCAATATTTTTCTGAGATCAGTTCCAGAACTCAGACTCTAAGGGGAATCACACCAGAGTTCAAGCCCAGGTAGACCCAGTCATCACTTCCAACCACCACACAAATGACCACAATTAAAACCAAAGCACTCCCACAAGGCCCTCATCTTCTTCCATATAGACACTCATCATAACCTGTGGCTTGAGGTTTCCATGAGGGCATCAGTTCAAGAAGGATCCTTAGATCCAAACCTCCCCCGGGACCTTTTTAACTACTGCCAGCGTCTGAAAAAGTGGAGGAAGATTCCCTGTATTGAAGGTTTTAGCCTTCCCACACAGCACCTTTTCTCTGCTCCTCCTGCCCTCCCCCTCAGGTCCTCCTTGCTTGCAATCCCCTCTCTTCCCCTACTTCTACTTCTGACTTCACAGATTCTTCCTCATTCGACCCAGCAGATGAACCCCCACCTTATCCCCAGCCCCATCTGCCCCTTCTCTTCTGCTATACCCTCCTCATCCTCTGCCTGATTCCATGGATCCTCAGCCTTCCATTTTATCCCCCTCCCCTCCGTCCTCTTCTGCCTGCTCTACCTCCTCCTCTTCCAAAGAGACACTCCCTTCCCCTTCCTCTCCTTCCTGTCCGCCGCCTGCCTCTTTCAGTCCTCCTGTTACCAGGTCTAAAGGACTCCTTCCCACCCCTAAGACAATCGCACCCCTTCGTGAGGTAGCTGGTCCCGAGGGTGTCATCAGAGTCCACGTGCTCTTCTCCAGGTCAGACATTACTCAGCTAGAGAGGAAGTTAGGCTCAATCACCACTAAACCCACCACTTACATACGGGAGTTTCAATGGGTCCTGCAAGCATATGGCCTCACTCTTCATGACATATACATGCTCTTGGCCAATACACATCTCCCCGAGGAAAGGCAATGGGTCTGGGAGCTAGTCCAAGCCCATGCTGATGAAAATCATAGGACCAATCCTAACCACCCCACGGGCCCTCATGCTGTCCCAGAGCAGGATCCCCTATGGGATTACAACACCCCTGAAGGCTTACAGACTCATGACCTTTTTACATCCTGCCTCTTGGCGGGCCTGAAAAAGGCCACCCGCAAGGCTGTTAACTTTAAAAAGGTGCAGGAGGTCATTCAAAGGAAGGAGGAAACACCTTCAGAATTCCTGGATAGACTAACCAAGGCCCTTCAACAGTGCACATAACTCGACCCAGAAACCCCTGATGGCCGTCATGTCTTAATGACATATGTTCTGGCCCAAAAATACTCTGACATTAAAGCCAAGCTTAAAAAGCTTGAACAGGGCCCTGCTCCTCCTCAGACCAAAATCCTCGCTGTCGCTTTAAAGGTTTTTCATGGTAGAGAGGATGAAAGTGATTGCCATAGGCAGAGAGCTGAAAATGCCAAATTCCAAATGTTGGCCCAGGTCATTCAGAGAAGGCCATCACCATGCCGTCCCAATGTGACACCCCCTGGAGCTTTCTTCAAATGTGGTAAGGATTGTCCTTCGCCGAGAACACTGTAAAACCCCTGCCCAACATGCCATCAAAGGAGACACTGGGGGGCAGACTGCCCAACAACCCGGAAGGGAGGTTGTTCAGCCACCCGGCAACCCCAGCCTCTCCTGGGCTTGGCAGAGGAGGATTGATGGAGCCCTGGGCCTTCCCTCCAGACTATTACCATCAAGAATCAAGAGCCTAGGGTCACCTTCCTGGTGGATGGACGCTTCATTACCTTCCTCTTGGATATTGGTGCCACTTTTTCAGTCTTGAGGGAGTATTGGGGTCCTACCACACCCTCAAAAACTCCTATTGTCGTGGTAGGAGGTAAACGTATTTTCCCTCAAAATCCCGTTAGTCCTTCACTCACTCCTTTCTCGTTATGAGCCATTGCCCCATTCCCCTTCTGGAAAGGGACATACTCTCACTATTAAAAGTCACCATTCACATATCACCCCACACCTCTCCTACCTCTCATTTCCTCATGATGTTCCTAGGGGCAGATACACCTCCTTCATGCACTCTCCCACGACTATCTAAACCAGTTAACCCTGAGTTTTGGGACACAACTACACCCTTTATGGCTAAATGCAGTCCTATTCATATTGTCTTACGGGACCCTTCAAGATATATTAGTCAACCATGATATCCACTCACAACCACAGCCTTCCTCGGATTAGAAGCCATCATCCAGGATTTATTATGAAAGGGGTATCTTAGGCCTACACACTCTCCTTTCAACACCCCCATTCTGGCAGTAAAGAAACCTAACGTGTCCTACAGGCTGGTTCTAGACCTTCCCCTTGTCAACTCCTCTGTGGTCCCCATCCACCCGCTAGTGTCCAACCCTTACACCCTTTTCTCTCAGATCCCTGCCACTATTACCCACTTCTTGGTCCTAAATTTAAAACATGCGTTCTTTTCTATTCCCTTGTTCTCAGAATCTCAGTATATCTTTGCTTTTACTTGCACTGACTCTCACACCCGCCATTCTCATCAGCTTACCTGGACTGTCCTCCCACAGGGATTCAGGGATAGCCCCCATCTCTTTGGCCAAGTTCTTGCCCAGGACCTCACATCCTTTCACCCGACCTGTCCTGACTCTACTCTCCTTCAATATGTTGATAACCTTCTTCTATGTAGTCCCTCTGGGAACACTCTCAATCCCACACTGCTCAGCTTCTTAATTTCCTAGCAGACAAGGGAAATAGGGAGTCTCCCCACAAGGCCCATGTTTCCCAGTCTTCTGTCACCTATCTTGGTTTTTGCCTTACACCCAGAAAAAAGGAAATAACACTCGATAGGAGGCAACTCCTCTCTTATCTTCCAGTGCCCCATACAAAAGCCAAAATACTATCATTCCTAGGACTAGCAGGTTATTTTAGGGCCTGGATCCCAAATTATTCTCTTCTTTACAAATCCTGTATGACCTAGCAAAGGGACCCCCTAGTGAATCTCTTGCCTCCTTCCCAAACTACAACTTGCGCAGGCTTCAGCAACTTGTCTTAAAGGCACCTGCCCTTCACCTTCCTGATCTTTCAAGACCATTTCATGTATATGTCCATGAAAATGGGAGGCAAGAACTTGGGGTCTTAGGTCAAAACTATGATCCTACATTTGCACCTGTGGCATATTTGTCCAAGCAACTTGACCCTACCATCCGTGAGTGGGCCCCTTGCTTAAGAGCTCTGGCTGCTGGACAAATTTTACACAAAGAAGCCTCTAATCTTACTTTTGGGGCCCCTTTAACTATCCACTCCCCACATCACTTGAAGGATCTTTTAGCTTATAAGGGCTTTCAAACCCTTCCTCCATCCAGATTTCTGTCGCTCCTCACTTCCTTTCTGGAAAACCCTAATATTACTTTCCTTCCCTGCTCTGCACAGAACCCTGCCTCACTGCTCCCAATGACTCCCACGTCTAACACACCAACTCATAATTGGTTGGAAACCTTAGATGATTTCCTCCCCTGTCATTCTTCCATTTCTGAGAGACTACTAGCCAAGCCTGACCTTATCTGGTTTACTGATGGCAGTTCCTTTAGGCAGAATGGCACTCATTACTTTGGATACGCTGTAGTAACAGCCACTGAGATTATAGAGGCCAAAGCTCTGCCTTCAGGAACTACCAACCAGCAGTCTGAACTTATAGTAGCCACTCGTGCCAGCCTTCTAGCACAAGGCAAATCCCTCACCCTTTATACTGATTCAAAATATGTCTTCCATATCTAATCCCATGCTGCAATATAAAAGGAGCGAGGCCTACTTACCACCAAAGGTAATGTGATCACTAATTCGGCTCTTATAACAAATCTGATAGAGGCCTCCCACTTACCCACCCAGGTGGGAGTTGTCCATTGTAGGTCTAATCAGAAGGACTTCTCTCTTATCACTGAGGGCAATGCCAAAGCTGACCAGGTGGCACAAATGGCTGCTACCACTTCCAATGATGGACCCCCTGGGGGACATATAATGGCCACTTTAGACAGCTCATCTGAAGCCCCTACTTCTTCCAGTAAGATCAAGAATCTCTTCAAGTTCCTTCATAATCTATTCCTTTCCAATTCTCAGTCTTTGACCCTCTTTTTACAGAGCTTCTTCTCGCTCACCCTCTCTGACAAAGCCATGCTACAGAATATAGCCTCTAATTGTCAGATCTGTCAGTGGACCAACACTTATACTCCTTTAAGGCCCAAACCTTTCCCTTCCCACCAAGCCCGGGGACACATTCCCACTGCTGACTGGCAGGTAGACTTCACCAACATGCCCACAGTATGGCGCACTAAATACCTCCTTGTCTTTGTGGACACTTTCTCTGGTTGGATTGAGGCATTTCCCACTTCCAATAAAACGGCTTCCACTGTAGCTTTAATCTTACTGACAGACATCATCCCCAGGTTTGGTATGCCCACTTCTCTACAATATGACAATGGCCCTGAGTTTATTTCTAGGATCACACAAAAGGTCTCTCAAGCCCTCTCCTTCAAGTGGCATTCCCACTGTCCATATTACCCCCAAGCTTCAGGGAAAGTGGAAAGGGTAAATCGTACTCTAAAGGAAGTCCTTACCAAATTGACAATGGAATTAAACTTAGACTGGGTCAAACTCCTTCCCTTGGATTTGCTTCGAATCAGAGCTCTCCCTAAAAACCATCTTTACTGTCTCCCTTTGAGATAATGTATGGAAGACCTCTTATACCCCCCTGGGTTGGTCATTTCACAAGGATCTCTCACCCGAGATGTGTCTTTGCCTCTTTTATATCATCTCTGCTCGGAAATCTGGAAATATCAGGACCCAGTGTCCTCTCCAAACACTCCTCCCATAACACCTGGGAGTCTAATCTATTATAATACCCCAGAGGAGAAAGGGACTCTTGCCCCAAAATGGAAATGCCCCTATCCTGTCATTCTCTGTACCCCCACTGCCGCCAAACTCTCCTTACCAGACAACCGTCTCACTCCCTGGATTCATATTTCTAGGTTGAAGCCATATCACCAGGAGGTCCCACCTGCTGACGACAGGACCACCCAGAGGAACTCCAAGAATCACCTCCTGAACCTCCCCTTAACTCCTGCTCTCCACACTCATCTCACCCATTTAAGTTGCAGCTCACACGGTGTTCCATGCAGCCCAATTCCTCTTAAAAAAGTAACAATGAGCTCTGCCAACACCCTAATCTTCTGTAACTGCTTGTTTTTTTGTGCTCTGCTTATTTTCTGTACTCTATCAGGACTGGTCTTTACCCACCTCTCCTACCATGTATTTATTTACTCTTCAGGAATGGTACTCAGAACATGGCATGCAGAAGGTCGGTGCAGTGGATACAACTACTTGCTTCATCCACAATTGCACCTCTATTTCCCTAAAATTGTCACCTTCAAGGACCTTCGTCCCTGGTAGCTGGAAATGGCCTTTCATTTGCTTCCTTTTTGATCAAACAAAAGACTATTGTCATTGGTGGCCTGAGATATATAATGGGTGCCCCTATTGGTCATGCAGGTTCCATGATGAACATGGTAGCTATTCTTACCACTCACTTGGTTACCCAAAAGGGTGGACATCTAGTTACCTAAAGTGGCATAAAGGCTCTTCATCTGATAACAATGGATGGTATACTTTAGATATACCTGACCCCAAGGCCAAACGTTGGGGCTATGTTGAGTTTCCTGTCTATGCTCAGACAACCTCAGCCAGACCCACAATGTGGATGACTGTTGGCAGCACCCTGATTATGCCACCTAAGGCAACCATCCAGGTAGTCGAACACATTAAGGAGTCAGAATCAAAACTTCGAGATCTTATCCATAGCTCATCCAAAAAGGATTCAGACCCTTCAACCCCCTCAGGTCCCCCTGACACATGGCTCAATTTGTTACACCAAACTCTTCAATTATTAAAATCCACCCCTCTTTCTGTGCCTCCTTCTCAGTGCTTTCTCTGTGCTTCAATTAGTCGTCCACTTCTAGCAGCGGTCCCATTAGCGGCAGGAAATATTTCAGCAAAAACCTACAATTTCTCTAAGAAAGGACAACCCCTACATGTGACACGTATCCCACTGTGGGAAAGTTATTCCACCAATGCTTTATTTGCTTTCATCTGTTTCCACCTGCCAATAATGAATCCTTTACCAATTTGTTCCTTAAGCTTAAGCACCCAATCGAGCCCTGCGTTTATGCAACCTGGAAATTTCCTCTGGTGTAATGGGTCTTTAAGTACCTCAACGATCAATGTCTCTGGCACCTCTTTCTTGGTTACTGTAGTTCCTCAGCTGTCTTTGTATACTCCCACCGAATTCCGACAGTTGGCCCTACCTTCCCGAACCCGTAGGGCAGTCTTTCTGCCGGTTCTTGTAGGCCTCACTTTAACAACCTCAGTGGCGGGTCTCGGACTCTCTGGTGGAGCTATAGGTCATGTTCTATGGGCATCCAATGACCTGCAACAAAAACTGCAGGAAGCACTCGATACCACTGCTGAGTCTCTGGGCTCCTTGCAGCGCCAGGTTACTTCATTGGCACACGTGGCTTTACAGAACCAAAGGGCAATTGATCTTCTCACTGCAGAAAAAGGGGGTACATGCCTATTCCTCAGAGAGGGATGTTGCTATTATGTTAATGAATCTGGGCTGATAGAAAAAAATGTTGTTAAATTGCAGGAATTATCGACCAAATTGCTCAAACCTAGCTCCTCCAATCCCATAACAGGGTTCTTCCAATCCTATCTTGCCATGTACTTACTACCTATCTTGGGGCCCCTTATTGGGATGCTCCCTTTTTGTGCTCTCTTGCCATGCATAATGAAGTTCCTTCAAACCCAACTGCAAAAAATTTTTAATCAAAATTTCAACCAGCTTTTGCTTAGGCACTACCAGCCTCTGATGACTGATGAACCCCTAACATCTCCAAGAGAACAGTTCACTCCGTGATGAAGCTCACTACCAGGCACGATGGAATGCAACGTACATCAGACAGCGGGAGGCAACGAGCTTGGAGAACCTCCTAATCTGCCATCCTGGATTCATGAGTCTTTATGACATTCTAAGCTTCCTCATGGCCCTTGGCCTCTTCTATGTCAGTCCCCCAACATGGAACTTCTGCCAAAAATTGACCTTTGCTTTAATTTTTATCTTCATTCTGTTTTTATTCGCTCTGATCTTCTTCAGGTGCTGGTGACGCCATGTCCAGGCAACGCTTCCAGTATTTCCTTGAGTCTCTGTTACAGGACCAGTGGCTGATACCAACAATCTCCTCCATCCAGGACTGGTTTCATGCCATCGACAACTTGTGGCATCAGGGAACTTTCATAGACTTTACCCCTACTGAAGTAGCTATCTATACCACTGGGTTTTATTTCTGGCTGCCATGATATCCCAAGACCTGCCCCCCGAGCATTCGTCCACTTCCCTTTCTAGGCCCCACAGCACCCCTACACAGCAGGAATCAGCCAGAAATGACAAACAACACCCCAATTTCTAAAAAAACAAAAATGGAGGAATGTTAGGAAAAGTATAAATGGCAGCCATACCCCAGAGAAAAACCCCAACATGGCGCCTAAGGACTTCTTCTTCCTACCTTCTTCTTTTCTGCAGTGGCGTGAAAAGTCCCCGCCCTTGTTAACAATGCAGCCAGCGCCAATTTCAAATCTCGCTGGTGGGGAACCTTAGCCCCAATGAGAACTAATTCCTGGGCTCCGGAGCTGATATCTGAAAAAACTTATTCTCAGAACATGAGACCAAACCACAAACCCACAACCACACCCACAAAGGCACCTCCTTCCCCCAAGTAGGTCTGTGACTATTCGGAGTGTTCTCTGACTGCTGGGCCATACTATGTTCCTCCGAAATGGCCTGTCTTCTCTCAGATCTGGTCTCCTTGGCCAACTCTGTGAAGTTGACAGGAACCAGCGGTGAGCCACTACCTTCTTTCTCAGGAAAGGCCCCTCTTCAGAGCTCTTCTGGCATTTGGACATCTTCAAATCAGTAGGTACCAAGAAAGACTGACCCTGTCCTTGGTAAATCCAAACAAGTGAGACAACTGGGACTGCGACTGGGACTGGCTCGGGGTGCCTGGCTTCCTGGATCCCAAGTTCAGAGAGTTCCAACACCAAGGAAGTGAGGTGAGGTCACTTCCTTCAGGAACTGAATGAGGTCACTGCCTTGGCAACCACTTTGTTTTAACAGTTGCTTCTTATGGTCCCTTTAGATGGAGGCTGCCCCTACTTCCTGTGACCCTTTCATAAGTTAGAATGAGATATAATCCATAGGCTCTCAGGAACAGCTCTCCATAAGGCCTGGTTTGGTCCGTCTTCTCTACATTAAGAAGACAGAGGCTGATTCAGACACCAAACTTCATCCTACCATGTTGTTTTCCATGGAAGATGACTTTTGCTCTCTCAGGTCCTTCATAGCTGCCTACATCTTCTCCAGGGATCCTTTCTGCACATACCTTTGAGGTTCTCATCAGGTGGAAGATCCCATACATTCCTGAATTGTAAGACCAACACTGTCACTGCTTTTCTGTAAAGATAGATTGAGGGAAGAGTGTATGGTTAGTGTTAATAACATTTTCAATTTTGGATAGGAACCATTCTGCTCGATGAACAATGGTATTGGGAACCTGCGATATTTATAAGAATATAGAGGTGAAATATATGAACGAAAAGAGAAATCTAAGTAAGAATTGAAGCCCAGAAGGTCATTGGGTCCTTGATTGGGATACTTAGCATTGAATTACGTTCTGCACAGATGTCTCAGATAAATCGATATACAATGGCATAGGACCTTGTACCTTGGATGATTGAATGTAGAAGAGAACATCCAGTCAAAAAGGGATAGTAGGTAGGATTAGGAAGACAGTAGGTAGGTTTAGGAAGAAGAGTGAATATAGGATTTGGACCAAAGTTTTTTAGCAATAGGGTTTCGGTTAGAGAGTGAATGGTAGTGATAGCACATCTGAAGATTCAGTCACAATGATGAACTGGGGAAAATATGTAGGAAAGCAGATATCAATAGACACATTACAAAATCATTCAAAGTGTAAACTGAGTGACAGCTTTAGACATATTCAACAGGGTTGAGTTTGAATATATAATCTTTGAAAGAAACAAATATGTAGTCACCAATAGGATTTTCATTTGAGATCATTAGGCAACCTGGACATGGATATTTTTAGTAATCCATGTTCACTTTCCATTTAGGTATGGTACAATCATAAGTGTGAACTTTGCTTTTTGCTGTTCAGAATATTACTGTGATAAAATGTATATGTAGATCAGGTTACATGTATTTGTTCCACCATTTCTGGGAGCAATATTTTGAAGACGTATAAATTAGTATTGGGGGTATAAAGAGGTGTACCCTGTGTCTATGAATATAGAGATAATACATGAATAGACCATACTGTGAATAAATAATATAACTGGTTCCACTTTAAATAATGGATTGAATTGATATCTGTAACTAATAAGAAATCTTATATTGATATACAATCATTCTTTCCAACCACTTATACATTTAATGGTAATATTAGGGTTATGGTTTATCATGACGGGTGTTTTGCTTCAAATATGATAATGGAAATCGAAAATAATGTGTTTGTAAAGAAGTCTCATGAAAAGAGCAGTCAAGAAACATGGAGGAATACATGGGTACTGAAGCAGGAAGTGATTTGAAGTTAAACAAATGCGTATAAAGTTGCTAAATTGTGGATGAAATATGTATCCTATGATGTGCATAAACTGAAGAAATAGTAATGTTCCAGTGTTGAATAAAAATGAACGTCAAAATGCACATCATGTCCCATAGAAATCTACTTGCATTGATGTTAAACTCGGGTCAGTTACTGTAGAAATATTATGATTTGGCTTTTTTTTTTTTTGGTGTTATAATACAATTTATTTTAGTACTAGCATGACACAGAATGTAGAGGAAGGAACAATGGATTTTTAGTTATAGCACTAATGATCTAACATTTAATGACTATTTTGGGGAGTCTAGAAATTACATAAGGCTATGTAACATATTGTTTTTCATTTAACATTCAACAAAGCTTGGAATTTTGGTAATATTTCAAGTTTTTTATTTTTTGTTTTTCAGTTGTTGATGGACCTTCATTTTGTTTATTTTTATGTGGTGCTGAGAATAGAACCCAGTGCCTCACACATGCTAGACAATCATGTTACCACTGAGCCATAAACCCAGCCCAGCCACTTTTTTCTTAACATCGAATATGCCTCTTCCTCTTCTTTACTCACTTTCTTCCTCATTTTCCCCCTTCTCTCTCTTCCTTTTTCATTTTCCATCCATATCAATTTTTCTCTCATGTCATTACAAACAGTATCTTGCTATGAAATTTAAATTTAAGACTGTTTTTTATAGTCATTCTTTTTTCTTGAGAAAACGTTAAAATTATAATCACCTGATAGATATATCACTATACATTTATTATATATATGTATCTATATTCATGCATATGCATTACAAATATAAATGTATATATACATTTATATTTAAAAGTACTTTGATTAGCCTGTTAGATATAATATAGACCATATCTTTCTTAATTCTCAAGTCTTCCAGAATTAACATCTTACAGTGAAAATCAATTAAACATATTTAAGTAAACAGGTTTCTTTCTTATTTATCTATACTGATAATTTAAAGTTTTATATCACATTAAGCGATAATATGGCATAATATATCTTATGAATTAGAGAAAAATTTTTTAAGAAACCTATTAATTAAGGACCATATGCACTGACATTTTAAATGGCTTTCTCGTGATTTCAATTTCTATCAATTGTGTATTAATTGCCAAATATTTATTTTAGTACTTTTCATATTCATAATTGATATAAAGTCAATTGTTTAATTCTTCTTGTAAGTAGTTACTTATTACAGCAGGGAAATTATTAATAATTCTAAATCTTTATAAGAAAAATTGTGCAAAGATATTTTCATGCAAAATTAAGAATAATTGCATGCTCTGAATGTTTGATTGTTAATACATATAACAATAAGCTTTTGATGAGTCTCTTCCCCAGTAAAACATAAAATGCAAAGATATAGTTGGGTATGTATGTCCAAATAAAGATAAGGAGAAATACACATTATTAACTAGAAACAATTAAATAAAAGAAGAAAAGAAAAATCCAACACATTGTACGAACTTGTCAGATGAGGTAGTATTCTGGAAGAATAGCCTAAGGTTAGACCTGGTCCATGACAAAATATTAACTAAAAAAATGAAATATGAAAAATATAGGAAATGCTATGAATTTTTCATGAAGGTAGGTGAATTATCCTTTAATCTCAATTTATGTGCATTTTCAAAAGCCAAATTTCTGGTAAAATAAATTTGTGATAGTTACAACTACACAAAACAAAGTTTCTGCTAAGAAAAATGAATGCATCTCAACACTTTTTTAGCTGATTTCTTCCCACTGAATTTTAAACCTTTATTTATTTATTTATTTTTATTGGTTGTTCAAAACATTACAAAGTTCATGATATATCATCTTTGATACATTTTTCTCATTTGGATTATGAACTCCCATTTTTTCCCCAAATAAGAATTGCAGAAATACATTGGTTACACATTCACATTTTTACATAATGGCATATTAGTGACTGTTGTATTCTTCTACCTTTCCTATCCCCTACTATCCCCCCTCCCCTCCCCTCCCATCTTCCCTCTCTACCTCATGTGCTGTTGTTTAATTCTCTCCATTATTTCCCTACCATTTCCCCTCACAACCTATTATGTGTAATTTTGTGTGTCATTGAGGGTTTCCTACCATTTCCATATGCTTTCTGTTCTCTCTCCCTTTCTCTCCCCTCACTCATTTTGTATAATGTTAATCTTTTTCTCATGCTCTTCCTCCCTTTCTGTTCTTAGTTGCTCTCTTTATATCAAAGAAGACATTTGGCATTTGTTTTTTAAGGATTGGCTAGCTTCGCTTAGCATATTCTGCTCTAATGCCATACATTTCCCTGCAAATTCTATGATTTTGTAATTTTTTAGTGCTGCGTAATACTCCATTGTGTGTAGATTCCACATTTTTTTATCCATTCATCTATTGAAGGGCATCTAAGTTGGTTCCACAGTCTAGCTATTGTGAATTGTGCCGCTATGATCATTGATGTGGCAGTATCCCAATAGTACGCTGTTTTAAGATGCTCAGAGAATAGTCCAAGAAGGGTGATATCTTTGTCAAATGGTGGATCCATTCCCAGCATTCCCAGGAATCTCCATACTGTTTTCCAAATTGGCTGCACCAATTTACAGTCCCACCAGCAGTGTACAATTGTCCCCTTTTCCCCACATCCTCGCCAACACTTACTGTTTTTTGACTTCCTAATGGCTGCCGATCTTACTGGAGTGAGATGGTATCCTAGGGTGGTTTTGATTTGCATTTCTCTGACTGCTAGAGATTGTGAGCATTTTTTCATGTACTTGTTGACTGATTGTATGTCCTCCTCTGTGAAGTGTCTGTTCAGGTCCTTGGCTCATTTGTTAATTGGGTTATTTGTTATCTTATTTTTTTAATTTTTTGAGTTCTTTGTATATTTTGGATATTAGGGCTTTATCTGAAGTGTGAGGGGTAAAAATTTGTTCCCAGGATGTAGGTTCTCTATTTACCTCTCTTATTGTTTTTCTTGCTGAGAAAAAAAAAAAACTTTTTAGTTTAAGTAAGTCCCATTAATTTATTCTTGTTATTAATTCTTGGGCTATGGGTGTCCTATTAAGGAATTTGGAGCCCGACCCCACAGTATGTAGATCGTAGCCAACTTTTTCTTCTATCAGATGCAGTGTCTCTGATTTGATATCTAGCTCCTTGATCCACTTTGAGTTAACTTCCTTGCTTGGCGAGAGAAAGGGATTCAGTGTCATTTTGTTACATATCGATTTTCAATTTTTTTAGCACCATTTGTTGAAGATGCTATCCTTCGTATATTGCAGGTTTTTAGCCCCTTTTATCAAATATAAGAAAGTTGTAATTTTGTGGATTGGTTTCTGTGTCCTCTATTCTGTTCCATTGGTCCACCTGCCTGTTTTGGTACCAGTACCATGCTGTTTTTGTTACTATTGCTTTGTAGTACAGTTTGAACTCTGGTATCGCTATACCTCCAGATTCAAACTTCCTGCTTAGAATTGCTGTTGCTATTCTGGGTCTTTTGTTTTTCCATATGAATTTCATGATTGCTTTATCATTTCTACAAGAAATGTCGTTGGGATTTTGATTGGCATCAATTTAAACCTGTAGAGAATTTGGGTAATATCGCCATTTTGATGATGTTATTTCTGCCTATCTATGAATTGGGTATATTTTTCCATATTCTAAGATCTCTTCTATCTCTTTAGGGTTCTGTAGTTTTCATTTATAAATCTTTCACCTCTTTTGTTTGGTTGTTTCCCAACTATTTAATTGTTTTTCCAATTATCTTATTTTCTTTGAGGATATTTTGAATAGAGTGGTTTTCCTCATTTCCATTTCAGAAGTTTTGCTGCTAATATACAGCAATGCTTTTGATTTATGCGAGTTGATTGTATATCCTGCCACTTTGCTGAATTCATTTATTAACTCTAGCAGTTCCTCTGTAGACCCTTTTGCGTCTGTTAAATATATTATCATGTCATCCGCAAATAGCGATAATTTAAGTTCTACTTTTCCTAGTTTTATGCCTTTAATTTCTTTTGTCTGACTAATTGCTATGCCTAGTATTTCAAGAACTAAATTAAATAGAAGTGGTGATAGAGGGCATCCCTCTTGTTCCAGATTTTAGAGGGCATGCCTTCAGCTTTTCTCAATTTAGGATGATGCCAGCCTGAGGTTTATCATATATAGCTTTTGCAATCTTGAGGTAAGTTCCTGTTATCCCTAGTTTTTCTAGTGTTTTCAACATAAAGGGATGTTGAACTTTGTCGAATGTTTTTTCTGAATCTATCGAGATGATCATATGGATGTTGTCTTTAAGTCTATTGATGTGGTGAATAGCATTTATTGATTTCCGTATAATGAACCAGCCTTGAATCCCAGGGATGAATCCTACATGATCATGGTGCATAATTTTTTTGATATGCTTTTGTATTCGATTCACCAAGATTTTATTGAGAATTTTTGCATCCAAGTTTATTAGAGATATTGGTCTGTAGTTTTCTTTCTTTGAAGTGTCTTTTTCAGGTTTTGGGATCAGGGTGATATTGGCCTCATAGAATGAATTTGGAAGAGTTTCTTCTTTTTCTATTTTTTGAAATAGCTTGAAAAGTATTGGTATTAATTCCTTTTTGAAGGTTATGTAGATCTCTGCTGTATACCCATCCGGTCCATGGCTTTTTTTTGTTGGTAGTATTTTGATCGCTTCTTCAATTTATTCCTTTGTTATTGTTCTGTTTAAATTGTGTCTGTCTTCCTGACTCAATCTGGGCAGATCACATGACTTAAGAAGTTTATTGATATCTTCACTATCATCTATTTTATTGGAACATAGGTTTTCCATATACTTTCTAATTATCTTCTTATTTCTGTAGTGTCTGTTGTGATATTGCCTTTTTCATCCCGTATGTTAGTAATTTGAGTTCTCTCTTTTCTTCTCTTCCTTAGCATGGCTAAGGGTCTATAAATCTTATTTATTTTTTCAAAGAACCAACTTTATTTTTATCAATATTTTCAATGTTTTTTTTGTTTCAATTTCCTTGATTTCTGCTCTAATTTTAATTATTTCTTGTCTTCTACTACATTTGCTGTTGTTTTGCTCTTCCATTTCTAGGTTTTTGAGGTGTAGTGTGAGTTCATTTATTTGCTGTTTTTTTCTTTTTTTTTTTTTTGAGGAAAGAACTCCAAGAAATGAATTTCCCTCTTAAAACTGCTTTCATTGTGTCCCATAGATTCCAGTGTGTTGTGTCTGTATTGTCATTTGTCTCTACGAATTTTTTAATCTCCTCCTTTATGTCTTCTGTAAACCATTTATCATTCAGTAGTATGTTGTTCATTTTCCATGTGATGTAGGATTTTTCCTTCCTTCTTTTATCATTGATTTCCAGATTCATTCCATTATGATCAGATATGGTGCATGGTATTATCTCCACGACTTTATATTTACTAATAATTGCCCTATGGCATAATATATGGTCTACCTTTGAGTAGGATCCATGTGCTACTGAGAAGAACGTGTATCCACTTTTTGATGGTTGATATATTCTATATATGTCGGTGAAGTCTAGGTTACTGATTTTGCTGTTGAATTCTATAGTTTCTTTATTCAGTTTTTGTCTAGAGGATCTGTCTAATGGCTAGAGCGGTGTGTTGAAGTCACCCATAATTATTGTGTTGTAGTTTATTTGACTCTTGAACTTGAGGCGAGTTTGTTTTATGAGTGTTGCAGCTCAATTGTTTGGTGCATACAAATTGATAATGGTTATGCATTGTTGGTGCAAGGTTCCTTTTAACAGTATATAGTGTCCTTCTTTATCCCTTTTGATTAACGTAGGGTTGAAGTTGATTTTATTCGATATGAGTATGGCCACTCCTGCTTGCTTCCGAGGGTCATGTGAGTGGTATGATTTTTCCCAAACTTTTAATTTCAGCCTCTGTATGTCTTTACCTATCATATGAGTCTCCTGAAGGCAGCATATTGTTGGATTTTTTTCTTTTTTGATCAAGGTTACTAGCTTATGTCTCTTGATTGGTGAGTTTAGGCCATTAACATTTAAGGTTACAATTGAAATATGATTTGTACTTCCAGTCATGTTTATTTATTTATTTATTTATTTATTTTGGTTAGTTTTTACTTTTTGGTTATTTTCCTCTCCCTTTACTGAGATACCTCCCGCTGCTAGTTTCAGGCATTACTTTTCAAATCCTCTTCTTGTAGTATTTTGCTCAAAATGCTTTGCACTGCTGGTGTTCTGGCTGTGAATTCTTTTAGCTTTTGTTTATCGTGAAAGACTTAAATTTCATTGTCAAATCTGAAGCTTAATTTTGCTGGATACAGTATTCTTGGTTGGAATCCATTTTTTTTGAGCGTTTGAAATACTTTTTTCCAGGATCTTCTTGCTTTCAAAGTTTGTGATAAAAAATCAGTCGTTAACTTTATTGGTTTACCCCTGAATGTAATCTGCCTACTTTATCTCCTAGCTTTTAATATTCTCTCTTTGTTCTGTATGTCCTGGTTCTGGCTATCTTCATAATTATTTGTCTTGGAGTTGGTCTATTATGGTTTTGAATGCTTGGGGTCCTGTAGGCTTCCAGGATTTGGCAATTCATTCCATCTTTTATCTCTGGGAAATTTTCCAGAAATATTTCATTTAATATGTTGTCCATTCCTTTGGTTTGAATCTCTATGCCTTCTTCTATCCAGATGACACTCAAATTTGTTTTTTTTATGACATCCCATATCTCTTGAATAGATTGCTCATGGGATTTAAGCATCTTTTCTGTGTTTACTCTATTCTTTTCAAGTTGATAAACTTTGTCTTCATTATCTGATGTTCTAACTTCTAATTGATCTAGTCTATTTGTAATATTCTTCGTTTGAGTTTTTAATATGGTTTATAGTTTTCTGCATTTCTAGGATTACTGTTTGATATTTCTTTTTAAGATCTCTATCTCCTGGTAAAGCTCGTTCTTTGCCATTTGAATTTGTTTGTTTATTTGATTTTCAAAATATACTTTTATTGCTTGGACTTGCTGCCTCATGTCTTCTCTAATATTCCTTTCCATCTGAGTTAGGTATGCCTTGAGTTTTTTTCCCTATCCCTATTTCTGATGCTTCTCGGTCTTCCTGTAGAATTTTTTCCCTTGTTTTTTCATGATGTTCACATTACTTTTCAGCTCTATTGATTGCTGTGTTTCTGCTCTCTTCAATAGATTTGTTTTGGTTTTGTATATCTCTGTTGTCTCTCTTTTGTGTTTGTAGACTATGCCTGCAAAAGTGGATTCCGCTTGGAAGGAATTCCGACAGCTGAGCTCCAGTGATGTCACCTGTCTGCTATGGCGGGCCCCAGGCTCCTTGCCGGGGTGTTTGAATGGGGGGGTGGGACTGGACTGTCTCTGGCTGGTTTCACCTCCCGGTCGCTGGCGGGCGGGCGGTCTCCAGCCATCCAGTCGTGCAATCAGTGAATGGGCTGTCACTGGCGGACGGGTGATCTCTAGCTGCCCAATTGCGCAGGCAGCCAGCGGGTGATTGGTTGCTGGTGGGCAGGCATTCTCCAGCCGCCTAGTCAAGCGGGTCTGTCCTCTATTCCCCTGGTTTCCTCTGCGAGTCCTGATTTCCCCTGCTACACCAGATTTCCCCTGAGTGATGCCTCTTGGCAGATCAAACTGTACTCTTTGCCTGCCGTTTCTTGGGTGTGGAGGGTGTCTATTGGGAACCCTGGCACTCTATTGTTTTGAATTTTTCCGCTTGCCCCACCCATTGCGCTGGCTAGACAAGTTTCGTTTTCACCGGTGATGGGAGGGGAAGTTGAAGGTCAGGTGCCACTAGTTTTCCCCCCGTCTTTGTGAAGGCTTTCTCTGGTAATCCCTCCCCTGGAAAGCCTAAGAGAGAATTTTTGCAAATTACCTGCTGTATGGGAGATAAGCTGAGTAACACACACCTGTTTTGTTGTTGCAATCTGTCGGAGAGTGGCGGTGGATACTTCAGCTCTCCAAGATGGTGGCCGTTGGTTTCCTCGATGGAGTTTCGGTTGTGGGGCATAGAACTGTAGCACTTTCTTCCCCATCTGAAATCCCGAGCTCAGCCCCGGGCTCAGTGGCGGGTGAGCCAGCCGGATTCCACAGAATTTGTAGCAACGTTTCTCCCTGCATGCTGGTCGCTTCTCGGTGGAGGCCCGCCGTCTGTAGCCATGGCACGGGCCGCACGGATCAGTCATCCCAGATCTTTGGTCGCATAGTTGGCTCTTGTTTGAGACTCAATTACAGGACCTTGGTGGTGGAAAGCATTCTTCTAGGTTCCAGGCACACCCATTTTTCTGTAAGATCCTAACAAGATACTTTTTCGTCATTCTAACTCCTTATTCACATGTGAAGTGGCGCAGTACAATGGGTGTGATGCACTCTATTCATGGCCATCTTGCAATGTCAAAATATTAGGATTTCTATGCACCATTTACTGAAGATAGTTTTCAGTACTAGTAAACCAAAATGTATTTCGGGTGGATGAATATTTCTGAGAATAATCTTTTGAAAAGTAGATTATAAATCCACATACATGAATATGAATGAAATTTGGGAGTGCATAATAAGACACATATATTTCATATTTTGAAAAATCTGGAGGATATATATATATATATATATATATATATATATATACACAGACACACACAGAGAGACATTAAAAAGTAGCATTATATATGCCAATCGAAATTCATCATGAAATACATATCATCCACAGATTCAAAAATATTCATTTTACTGAACATGGATTTATGTATAATGCTATTCAAATAGGAGGATCACCCATAGGTTGAATTCTCAGTTCCAACAGCTTTTAGAAGGAGTGATATCTTCTCAGTTCCAACAGCTTTTAGAAGGAGTGATATCTTCTCACAATTTCTATATGCCAAGTCAGCCACCTCACCAAAAATATACGTGTGATACCAGGTATGATTCTATATGTGCATATAAAATTACATGTGCTAAACAGGCTACAGAGAAAGGGAGACAGGAATTCACATATTTGTTAACTTTAAAAAAACATGGAGAATTCTTTCAACCAAATAATTGACTAGATTCATAACTCCTACCATATATAATGCAAAAGGCAAGTCCAACTATACACGATGCCTCCTCTGAACTGCTTGTATTTCAATTTTGTTTGGGTTATTATTCTCCATCATATTATGATTAGTAGTCAGAGTTTAGTAGCGTAGGGGTTAGTGTGAGGGATTCACCATTTTGACTGGAAAATTGTAAAATGAATCCAATGTGTATGCAAATATGTGCTACAAAAAATTGTTCCCACTGTCATCCAGAACAATGGCTTGACATTACCTACTCCCCAAGTAAGACAAAATTAGAGGAGAAGAGTTAGAAAATCTGTGAATACATATCTGGCATGGAATATGCTAAGGAGTTTCCAAAAGTAAGGGACAGGGTAAACACTCCACACACTGGAGCTCTTCTGGCCTAAAGACTTCTTGTGGAACTGCCTCTGAGGTTGGGCACTTGAAACATATGTTGTTGTCAAGTGCTTTAGCTTCGTTTCTAGTGAGACCAATAAAGGTGGGTCTGCATCTATGTGATCTGAAGGACATTGTTTCTTATTTTCCACTGAACATTAGCAGCAGTGCTGAATTTGCTATTTGTAGCTAAACTGTGGCCACTGGGTCTAAGTGTCTCCCCGTGTGGACTGTGAAGCCATTTTGTGATCCTAAAATTTTCATGGTGTTTCTTGCGGCTTCACTGGGAGTTTGGTATTTGCTTCACAAAATACAAAGAGGTCAACTGGGACACAGTGCTGGAGGGAGTTCTGTCACGTGTGGTGGGTCAGTTTCTCTAGGACAATGCACGAACCATGCTTCTATCCCACATAGCTTGCCCCATTGACCATAGCAACTTGATTCTGAAACTTGCCCTGAGACTTCTCAATATTACAAGATGCCTTTACATAGAAGGGACTGCTTGCTGCACCATTTCAGTCACAAGACACTTGGAAGCTAATGGCAGATACACATGGCCCCACCACAAATGTTTTATCACACACCTGCCCACTACTGCTCTAGGCCCAGTACTCAGCAGCCTCCAATTTATTGGCATCTCTGTTCTACACCATTTTCATGAAACCCAGTCAATCAAGGCACTGTCTGGTATACTCATGATCAGCAACAGGACATCCAAAGGTTCTCCAGTGCCACCTGGTCATGGGAATTTCAAAAATTTCTTGGTATTTATCTAGCCATTTTTGAAAGATGAAGTTGGATGCACTGTGCGTTTCAAATCAATCAAGAACCAATAAATTTTGAGGAAGCTCATGTCAATAAAAGACAATGGAGAATTCTCAGAGGCAAGGCTTCCCAAAGAGTGGCTAAATGGTCACGTGAATCCAGGCCCATTGATGTCTACAATGTAAGGTCCATGTGTGTTTTGACTCTCAACTATGGCTGCCAAGTCTTTCAGAATAAAATCATGTGATACCTTGGCTGTGATTCCCAGTGCTTTGTGGAAATACAACCTGGGCATACATCTCAGTTTCCAAGGGCGACTCTCATGCGTAGTCTCTTAACATCCCAACACAATTCATGGCAATACTTCTCTGAGGTCAGTTCCAGAACTCAGTCTCTTAGGGGAATCACACCAGAGATCATGTCAAGGTGGACCCAGTCATCTCTTCCAACCACCACACAAATGACCACAATTAAAACCAACACACTCTCACATGGTCCTCATGATATTTCATATAAACACTCTTCATAACCTCTGGTTGGATGTTTCGATGAGGGGCGCAGACCAAGACAGTCTCCAAAACAATCTCCCTTGCCTCTAATTTGCCTAAAATCAGGGTGGCTTGGACACCCTTCCTGTGAACCTGGTGTGATCACATAGGCCTGCTGTTAATACTTCTCTGCTTCTCCAATTTGAGGACTACTGTGGGGTTTAGATTCTTTGTCTGAATTGGAGACATGAGGAAACCCAAGCACCTATGGGCTAGCCTCTGCAGGGCTTTGAAGAAATTATTTGACCCAAAGCATTCCTATTCTAACTTGATGTAGGTCTGGAACCTCACAAAGGAAGGGGAGAGACTTCATACAGAATGACTGCTCTTTTGGCTATTTTGGTTTTGGATGCACACATGGAATCTTTCTTTAGATCCATCAGGTGCTGAGAATCTAAGCCTAAGCCTCACACAGGGCCAAAAGGCTGATTCAGACACATCCTTTCCAATGGAATTAAGCAAATAGCTTCAGGTGATGCCCATTCATTTCCATGTGAAAACAGTTTTTTTCAGGCATCAAAAAGGGGTGGCCTGAGGCAAAGACCTTTCAGACATTGAGGGCAGCAGAACAATTGATAATTAAAAGGCCCAAAGGTTTTCTCCACTGAGACTATCCTGATCACACTGGTATCAGAGTTTTCTGAGATGCTCGCCATTCCCTTCAGCTATCCAGTACATGACGATGTCACAGGGCTTGGAAGTGGTACATATATTGGACACAAAACCATGAGCCTATTCTGGAGAGTGGCCAGAATTCAGGAAGAAAGCAGAAACTTTGAAAGATAGCAAGTGTTGCCCATCGATAAGGTAAGCTGAAATCCATTCATAAATTGGGCAGGATGAATGCTGGGAAGCTTTCAACTAGACAGGACATATCAATTGATGCATTCTCTTTTCTAATGTCTACAACCATGGACACCGTGGGATACACAGACATAGAAACACTCGCCTTGTCAAACGACTTACTCGAAACAGTCTACACCAAACCAAACATACCGACTTTCCTACCTATTCTGAGAACATGAGACAAATCCACAAACTCACACCCACACCCACAAAGGCACCTCCTTCCCCAAAGTAGGTCTGTGACTATCCAGAGTTTCTCTGATTGTGGGCCATATTTTCTTCCCCCAAAATGGCCTGTCCTGTCTCAGATCTGGTCTCTTTGGTCAACATTGTGAAGTACTGAGGAGACAGCGGTGATCCAATACCTGCTTTCTCAGTAAAGGCGACTTTTCAGAGCTTTCTGGCATTTGGCCATCCTCACATCAGTATGTACCAAGAAAGACTAAATCTGTCCTTGGTAAATCCAAGAAATTGAGACCTATGGGAGTGGGACTGGGAGTGGATTTGGGTGACTGGCTTCCTGGATCCCAAGTTCAGAGAGTTCTGTCTCTAAGGATGTTAGGTGAGGTCACTTTCTTCAGGAATTGAATAAGGTCACTGCCTTGGCAACCACGTTGTTCTAACAGTTGTTTCAAAGTGTCCCATGAAATTGAGGCTGCCCCTACTTCCTGTGACACTTTCACAACTTAGAATGGTATATCAACCATAGGCACCCGGGAACAGCTCTCAACACAGGCCTGGTTTGGTCCTTCTTCTCTAAATTAAGAAGACAGAGGCTGATTCAGACACATTCCTTCATCCTGACCAGTTTTTTTACAATGGAAGATGACTTTTGCTCTCTCAGTTCCTACATAGCTGCCTACAACTTCTGCAGGGATCATTTTTGCATGGACCTTTGAGTTTCTCAGTAGTTGGAATGAATCCTACATTTTTGTATTGTAAGACCATCTCTGTCCCTGCTCTTCTGTAAAGTTAGATTGAGGCAACAGTGAATGGTTAGGGTTAATAACAGGTTTGATTTGGGTTAGGAATCATTCAGCTGAATGAAAAATGGTATTGATAACCTGCGATAATTACAAGAATATATAGGTAAAATATAAGTACGAAAACAGAAATCTAGGTAAGATTTAAAACCCAGAAGTGTATTAGGACCTTGATTGTGATACTTAGCTTTGATATATTTTCTGCACAGATGTCTCAGGTACATCGATATACAATTGCATTGGACCTTGTGCCTTGGATGATTGATTGTGAAAGATAACATCCTGTCAAAAAGTGATAGTCGGTAAGATTAAGAAGATAGTCGGTAGTTTATAAAGGATAGTGAGTATAGAATTTGCACCAAAAGTTCTTTAGCTATAGCTTTTCGGGTATAGAGTAAATGTAAATGTCAGCACATGTGAAGAGTCAGTCACAAATATGAACTGGGAAAAGTATGTAGGAAAATAGATATCAATAGAGACATTAGGAAATCTGGCAAAGTATAGTCATTAGTGAAAAGTTAGTAAAATAGGTAGTTGTCTCTTCATGTTTTTCTGTATACTTAACTTCCCTCCCTGCCCTACCCAAGGAAAGTATATAAGCCCTGTTTAAGCTGTTCTCAGGACTCTCTGCTATATTTAAGTGAGCTCTGAGCCCCAGCATGCTGGACCCCCAATAAACCCTTTGCTTTTGCATGAGACAGTCTCTTGGAGGTCTCTTCGGCTGACACTTTACATATGGAGGTTCCACCGAGTTCTGGGAGCAGCGGACGAGAGACCCCAACAGGCTCCTCTCGGGATTCGTAAGGCGCCTCTTTCTGGTGTCAGGTTTCAGGTTAGGTCTTGGCAAAATGGCTGTCAATAAAGAGCGTGAGCTCTCTCTCACGGTGGCTGACAGATGTGTCACAGAGCCACAGGCAACCACCCTGAGGGACACCCCAGAGGACTCTGAAAATCGAGGAACAATAGTCTCCTTAACTCAGTGATATTTTGTTTCAGATTCGGTATTGCCAGCCCATCAGGTATTGCCGGCTACTCAGTCCTCGTCTCAGTGTTGGACGTCCATTGCCTGTCTTTATTGTCTTGTCTTGTCTGTGTCATCTGTCGTTGCTTTTACTGTTTGTGCATTTTTCATTATGGGAAAGAGCACTTCAATGCCTCTGTCCCTGACCCTTGATCACTGGACCAAATTCTGCTTAAGGGCTCAGAATCTTTCTTTTTCAGTAAACCGCTGGACCTGGCAGACTCTCTGTGCCTCAGAATGGCCCACCTTTGGATTCGGATGGCCCTTAGAAGAATTTTTCTACTTCTCAGTAATTTAAAAAGTCAGAGATATTGTCTTTCAGGAAGGGCCACATAGCCATCCAGATCAAAAGCCATATATCTTAACCCGGCATTACCTCTGCAAATCTCCTCCATGGGTGAAGCCTTTCTTTGCCCCTGCCCCCGCTCCTAATCTTTCCCCCACGATCTCTCAAACCCTCTGCTCCTCCTCCTCCTCCACCCTCTTTTCTGCCTAAGTCACAAGATTTAACTCTACTGGACTCTCATCCCTCTCCTTATCCCTTGCCCTGGTCTCCCAACCCCCAACACCCTCTAAGTGATTCCCCTGCTGCTGACTCAGCCTCTCCGCCATTGGAGGAAGCTAAGCCAGCCCAGCACCCTCCAGAAAACTCCCCCGTGGCACACACAGCCCCTCCTCCCCTGGAGGAACCTGGCCCGGCTAAAGGAACTCACCGGCAATGAATGATTGAAAACCCTGGAACTCCCGTGATGCTCCCCCTCCGTCCCTATGTGCCAATGATTGATGATGGTCATGGGGAAAAAATGCAAGCCTACCAGTATTGGCCTTTCTCCTCTTCAGACCTATATAACTGGAAAAATAACAATCCCCCTTTTACCGAGGACCCCACTCGTCTCTCAGGTGTGGTTGATTCATAGATGTTTTCACACCAGCCTACTTGGAATAACTGCCAACAACACCTAGGGACTCTCTTCATGACAGAGGAACAAAAGAGAATCCTCCTGGAAGCTAGAAAATAATATCCTCAGACCAGGTGGGTGACTGACACAACTTCCCAACATATTCAACCCGGCTTTCCCTAGAATCGACGAAACAGGGACCCCAATACCTTTGAAGGTAGGGAGCATCTGTTCACTTATCTCCGGGCTCTAATAGCGGGTATCTTAGTGGCTGCTAGGCGACCAACTAATTTGGCCAAGGTAATAGAGTTTATTCAAGGGCCTGACGTATCTCCCTCTATGTTTCTAGGGAGAATTATGGAGGCATATAGGAGATATACTCCTTTTGATACTCAGGCAGAGGCTCAAAAGGCATCTGTCATGATGGCCTTTATTGGGCAAGCTGCCCTGGATATTTAAAGAAATTTAAAACACTTAGATGGATTACAAGATATGACTTTGAGAGATTTAGTCAGCGAAGTCAAAAAGGTATACTATACGAGAGAAACTGAAGAAGATAAAGAAGCAAAGGGAGGATAAAAGAAACAAAAGACAGACTAAGGAATTGACTAAGGTCCTGGTCACAACAACAAATAGGCCAGAAATAAGAAACATGGAGACAGGAAGGGATACCTGGGCCCAAACTAGAGGCCACCCCTGGCCTCAGATCAATGTGCCTACTGTAAAGAAAAAGGACACTGGGCCAAAGAGAGCCCTAGAAAGAGACAGCCACGCCAGCCAGCCATTCTGACTCTGGAGGATGACTAAGAAAGTTGGGGATCAGATCCCCTCCCCGAGCTCAGGTTAACTTTTGAAGTGGAGGGCACCCCAGTAAACATTGAAGTGGATACAGGGGCAATATACTCAGCCATTAAGGCCCCATTTTGCCCTCTATCAAATAAAAGGTCTCTAATTCAAGGGGCTAATTGCAGTAAATATCGGGCTTGGACAACTAAGAGGACCTGGGACCAGGGGAAAGGAAAAATCCATCACTTCTTCCTAGTAATTCCAGAATGCCCGGCCCCATTGATGGGCAGAGTTCTGCTCAGCAAGCTCCAGGCCAAAATAACTTTTAACCCTGAAGGCCCCCAAGTGGAATTTCTAAATCCTTCAGTAAAAACTCCTATATTCACAGCTCTAACTATGTCAGTAGATAATGTACACTAAATCACTCACCTTAGTTCAAAGAAACTACATTCATTCATGAAGGATCAAGAACAGAGTTTTCCACTAACCAACTCACAGTTAAAGGAAATAACTGAATGGTTAACAAAAGCCTGTCAGGTCCATCAATTGGTTAATTCTTATCCTTCCAAGCTTCCTGCAGGAAAGCACCTATGAGGAACCAGACAAGGACAATTCTGGGAAGTGTACTTTACTGAAATAAAGCCAGCAAGTTATGGACTTAAAAATCTCCTAGTCTTTGTAGATACATTTTCAGATGGATTGAAGCCTTTCCCACCAAAAAAAAAAAAAAAAAAAAAAAGGAAAAAAAGAAAAAAAAAAAGAAACAGTGTAAATTGTGGTGAAGAAGATCCTGGGAGATATTTTTCCAAGATACGGCCTGCCTAAAGTAATAGGGTGTGATAATGGACCCGCGTTCATAACCCACATAAGTCAGGGGTTAGCCAGGACCTTGGGGATTTATTGAAAGTTACATTGTGCTTATAGACCCCCGAGTTCAGGACAGGCAGAATGAATGAATAGAACCATTAAAGAGACCATAACGAAATTAAGCTTAGTGACCAGCATAAAATATTGGACTATGCTACTGCCTTATGAACTGTTTCATGCAAGAAATACTCCCTCTGTTTCTTTGTGTAACCTCACCCTCTATGAAATTTTCTATGGTGCCCCTCCTCCAGTAAGGGACCTAACTCCAACTCTAAGACCTAACGATCCTTTTCACACCCCCTTGCTTGACAGACTTAAAGCTCTTGAAAGAACTCAGGATACCTGTGAAAACAGATGGCCACTGCCTAACAACCTGGGGACGAGAGGACTCCAAATCAACATCAAGTAAGATACTTCTTCTATGTAAGACGACATCAGGTGTCATCCCTGGAACCCCGCTTGAAAGGACCATACCAGGTGCTACTTATAACACCTACAGCGGTAAAGGTAGACAGAATCATTTCCTGGATCCATACCTCTCATCTCAAGCCTGCGGCCTGTTGAGACTCTGGCTGGAAACTGGAAAAGACTGGTAACCCTTTCAAATTGTGTATTCCTCATATTATTGCTACCTATAAACTCTGTTTGCTCAACCATGTAATTTCTTTTCTCCAATCTCAAATTGGACAAGTTAAACTTATGTTAATACCCCACTAGCAGACATAAAATGTGACACCCCCCAATGATCACTTTTATGACTAAAAGTAGCCAGAAGAAGAAGTGTGGAATGAAAGGTTAATAAAATAGGCACTTGTCACTTCCTGTTTTTCTGTACGCTTAACAAAACACTGTTGAAATCTTGAGAAATGTTTGCTAATCTTGTTCCCAGAATGTGCTGTCCCCAACGGCCAAACTACAGAATGCACTCCCTCACCCGGTTGCGTGCAAACTGCCCACTCGCCCTGATCCATTAATAAAATTCCCTCCCTGCCCTCTTCAAGGAAAGTATATAAGCTCTGCTTAAGCTGTTCTCAGCGCTCTCTGCTCTATTCAAGTGAGGTATGAGCACCAGCACGCTGGACCCCCAATAAACCCTTTGCTGTTGCATGAGATAGATTCTGGGTGGTCTCTTCCTCTGACGCTCACCTGACATTTACTTGGATGATTGAATGTAGAAAAGAACATGCATTCAAAACGGGATAGTCAGTAAGATTAGGAATATAGTTGGTAGGTTTAGGAAGAAGAGTGAATATTGGATTTGGAAAAAAAGTCCTTTAGCAATAGGGTTTCATATAGAGAGTGAATGTAAATGTCAGCACATGTGAAGAATCAGTCACAATGATGAACTGGAGAAAACATGTAGGAAAGCAGATATCAATAGAGACATTATGAAATCAGGCAAAGCATAAAGTTAGTGATAGGATTACACATTCAACAGGGTTGACTTTAATTATATAATCTTAGGAAAAAAGAAATATGTAGTCATCAATAGGATTGACATTTGAGAGCATTAGGCAAGTGGACATGGATGATTTTAGTAATGCAGGTTCACTTTCCATTTAGGTTTTGGTACAATCATAAGTGTGACCTTTGCATTTTGTGTTCAGAATATTACTGTGATACAATGTATATGTAGATCAGGTGACATGAGTATTTCTCGTAACCATTTCTGGGAGCAATATTTTGAAGACGTATAAATTAGTATTGGGGGTACAAAAAGTTGTACCCTGTGTCTATGAATATAGAGGTTTCCTGGCCTAAAGACATTTTGAGAAACTGCCTCTGAGGCTGGGCACTTGAAATATATGTTGTTGTCAGTAGCTTTAGCTTCCTTTGTAGTGAGACCATCAAAGCTAGATATGCATCTATGTGACCTGAAGGACATGTGTTCTTATTTTCCAATGAACATGGTGCAGCAGTGATGAATTCTCTTTTTGTAGGTAAACAATGGCCATTGGGGCTAAGCCTCTCCCCGTGTGGACTGTGAAGCCCTTTGGTCATACTCCACTTTTAATGGTCTTTCTTGCTGCAACAATGGGAGTTTGGTATTGGCTTCACAAAATAAAAGGAGTTCAAATGGGTCGCAGTGCTGCACGGCATTCTGTCACATGTGGTTGGTCAGTGTCTGCTGGAGAACGCACCAACCAGGCTTCTATCCCACATAGCTTGCGCCCTTGTCCATAGCAACCTGATTCTGAACATTGCCCAGAAACGTCTCCATATACCAAGATGCCTTTTTATATAATTGTCTGCTGGCTGCACCATGTCAGTCACAGGACATTTGGAAGCCAATGGCAGATCTCCATGGCCACAGCACAGATGTATTATCACACACTTGCTAACCACTACTCTAGGCTCACTACTCAGAAGGCTCCAAATTACTGGCATCTCTGTTCTACAGCATTTTCATGAAACCCAGTCAATCAAGGCACTGTCTGGTATACTCCTGATCAGCAATAGGACATGGAAATGTTTTTCAGTGCCACCTGGTCAAGGGAATGTCCAAAATTTCATGGTATTTATCTCGCCATTTTTCAAGGATGAATTTGGAGCCACTGTGAGTTTCCCATTCATCCAGGAACCATAAAATTTTGAGGAAGCTCATTTGAATGAAACCTCTGGAGAACTCTCACAGGCAAGGCTTCCCAAAGAGGGGGCAAAAGGTCACATGAAGCCAGGCCCATTGAGGTCTACAATGTGAGATCCATGTGTGTTTTGTCTCTTAATTATGGCTGCCAACTCTTTAAAAATAAAATCATGTAATATCCTGGATGAGATTCCCATGGCGATGTGGGAAGCCATCCTGGGCCTAGAACTCAGTTTCCTAGGGCGACTCTCATACGTGGCCTCCTAAAACCCAACATGACTTCATGGCAATACTTCTCTGAGTTCGGTTCCAGAACTCAGTCTTATGGGGAATCACACCAGTGTTCAAGCCCAGGTGGACCCAGTCATCTCTTCCAACCACCAACAAATGACCACAATTAAAACCAAAACACTCTCAAATGGCCTTCAGCTTCTTCCATATAGACACTCAACATAAATTATATAACTGGTTCCAACTTTAAATAATGGATTGAATTGTTATCTGAAAATATACAGGAAATCTTATATTGATATACAATCATTCATTCCAACCAGTTATACATCTAATGGTAATTTTAGGGTTATGGTTTATCATGAAGAGTGTGGGAGTTTTGCTTCAAATTTTTTATGGAAATCGAAAATAATGTGTTTGGAAAGAAGTCTCATGAGAAGAACAGTCAAGAAACCTGGAGGAATACATGTGTTCTGAAGCAGGAAATGATTGAAAGTGAAACAAATGCCTATTAATTTGTGAACATGTGGATGAAATATATATCCTATGGTGTGCATAAACTGAAGAAATAGTAATGTACCAGTGTTAAATAAAATGAACTTCAAAATACACATGATGTCCCATAGGAATCTATTTGCATTGATGTTAAACTGGGCCAGCTACTGTAGAAATATTAGGATTTTATGCACCATTCACTGAAGTTACTTTTCAGTACTAGAAAACAAATATGTATTTCAGGTGGATGTATATTTCTGAGAATAATCTTGTGAAAAGTTGATTATGAATCCACATACATGAACATGAATGAATTTAGGTAGTGTATATAGGACACATATATTTTATATTTTGAAAAATTTGGAGAGTATATATATATATATATATATATATATATATATATATATATATATATATATATATACACACACACACTAAACACAAACACAGACAATAAAACGTAGCAATATATATGCCAATCGAAATTCTTCATGAAATATATATCACCCACTGATGCAAAAATATTTATTTTACTTAACATGGATTTATGTACAATGTTTTTCTACTAGGAGGCTCCCCCATACGTTGAATTTTCAGTTCCAACAGCGTTTAGGAGAAGTGATCTCTTCTCACAATTTGAATCTGCTAAGTCAGCCACCTCACAAGAATATACGTGTGATACCATGTAGGATTCTATATGTGCATATAAAATACATGTGGTGAATAGGCTACAGAGAAAGGGAGCCAGGTATTCACATATTTTTTAACTTTAAAAACACATGGAGAATTATTTCAATTAAAAATTAGCTAGATTTATAACACCTACCCTATATCATGCAAAAGGCAACTCCAACTATACACCATGCCTCCTCTGAACTGCTTGTATTTCTATTCTATTTGGGTTATTTTCCTCCATCATATTAGTATTAGTAGTCATAGTCTAGTAGGATATGGATTAGTGCCAGGGGTCCCGGCCGGCAGGACACATCAACGTGGGCATCGAACATAGTTGGGGAGGAATGAAGGGACAAGAGACAGGAGAGATGACAGCCAGACAGGAGTTCTGATCAAGCTGCAAACTTTTATTGTTCTCACAGGGTGTTTATATGCTGCCGATGGGAAAACTCTCTTATCGGCAGTTGCTGGATGTCTTCACAGGGTTAGATAACCTCAGGATATTTCAGCAAGACAGATGGCGACAGGATGTCTCAGGGAGATAGATGGTTGTGGGATATCTCCCAGGCAGGATGTCTCCCAGGGGGCTGTTTCTTGTAAGTGTCAGGCTATTCTTTGAAGGAGAACTTCCTTCTAGGCACTGACATCTCCCCCTTTCTTATATAAAATATTTGACCTACCTTACCGGCCATGTTTTTAGGGGGGGGTTAGAAGATCTGTTTGTCTAGGAGGCCTTAGAATATCTCCTGATCCGAGCAAGCATCTTTACTAGCAGATTTCGTGGTGGCCTTGGCATGTTTTTGGAGGAGATGGCCTTGAAGGGGAAGCATGCCAACCGCCATGCACCAGAGCGTGTCACTCAGAGGTCTTGTGTTTGAGGATCCGTGGATCCATCCTTTTGCAGTCCTTCCTGCACCCTCCGATATTATGGCCTAACGTCCTCACTCCATGGGTGAGTCTTCCCCCAAGCCGAAGGGCCCATGGAGACGAACCCTTATGGCAAGGGCAGAAGATGGTTTGTCAGAGCTTTTACTTATAGTTTTATGTAAGAAAGAGAGATCTGTGGGGTTGTAAACTTAAGAAATAAGCCTGTGAGAAGGGTAGAACATCCTTTTAAAAGTTGACAGCGTGGTCTTCCATCTCCAGATGATGATAGTGGATCTGTATGGGCTTAGAGGCCATAATATTAATGTGTTCTTTAATAAATTGTACCACACTGTTTATAATGCAGGGTCCTATGGTCACCATTAAACGTAAACCCAACAAAGGGCCTAATAGGGGAAGAAGGTAGGGTAGAAATCCATTAAGCTTAGTCCAGAGGGGATTTTCAAATAGTTCTCTTCATCTCTTTTCTAGATCTTCTTGAAGCTGCTTAAATTTAGTGCATACTATGACTGATTTATTGGCATAAAAGCAGCATCGTTCCCCTAAGGCCAATCAAATATCTCCCTGGTTAGCAGTCAGCAAATCTAAGCCTCGTCTGTTTTGAAGGAACACTTTTGCCAGGAAGTCTATTTGGTCCTACAAATCTTTAATGGTTTCTGATAGAGTTTGTACATCATTTTAAGTTGTTGAGACATGCGATGGTAAGGGTGTATAGCCGTGCCAAAGCTAGTGTACCTGTGCCCACAGCAGCTGTTATTCCAAGGCTGGCAATAAGTGGTAAGGCCTGTATCACCCGCCTCTGTCTTTTGACTAAGGTGTCTAGGCTAGAGGTTCGTCTCCTGGGACAATAGTTATATCAGGGAGTAATAAGGCAAGAACACAGTCACTGGTCCAATTCGCTGGAAGCCTGGGGAAGGCCACATTTCCTCCACACATAACAACTGTGCCATTGGGGGGACAAAGAGATGGGATGGGTGAGGAATAATTTTGTACTGTTGAGCAATTTCCAAAGGAAGTAATTCCAAAATCCATATCATAGGTATTATTCTGCATCGCACCTAAAAGACATAATGTAAAAGTGCCTATAGGCTATTTTTTAAAGGGAAATCCGGGTTGGCATGTATTATCATTGTCCATAGTAGAATTAATAGGAACTGCCATAGGAATGCTTGCCCCTGTTGTCATGCAGAGCCAGCAATACCAGCAAGGGTGGGGTTGGAATTACTAAGGAAGGAGAAGGTAGTTTGCAAAATATCTAATGTATTGGTATCTAAACCTGGGAACTGGGATTTCGGCTACATTAAGGGATGATATGTGAGCTCAGGGATTTGGGGTTTCAAAAGTTTGATTATCTGAGGATGCTTGACAGAATAAGTGGGTCCTCTACCATCAGAGACCCCTGTAGGGGCCTTAATGGGCCAGTCGGAAGGTTTTCCGACAGTGCCTTGGCACCCAGCTGACTGTAGCTTGGTGTATTTGCCTTCTCCTCCCCGGTCAAAGAGAACGGGGGTATAATGAATAGTGGCCCCCCCTGCTTCATGAGTTTTAATTAGGGAGGCTTCAAAAAATCATTTTCCCTGCTTGTTAACACAAATTGAGGCCGACACATAACAAGAGACATGCATCGCCTGGGTATGCGTACGGGTTGCAGAACAATTTTGGAGAGCTTTACTTGTACTAGGGGGAATAATCTTTGGCTTGTTAACACATACCCATTTAGGCTGATGAACTCCTCTGAGTTTACGTTCAACCTCGGCACGGAGGTAAGCCACGTTAGTCATGCAGTCAGCAGTCTGGGTCCAACTAGTGGAAGCCTGAGTCCAAGATCCTCCCTTGCATTCACGGGGGCGGGGGGGCAAAAAGGTACTCGATGATGTTGGAAGGTGGAGGGCCAAGGCCTCCGTGCACAAACCTGTTCAGCATAAGTTCCTTAAGCAGGATCCTCACACAGATTGTTGGATGTATCCGAAAAAGAGGAAAAATTGTACTCATGGGGAGGGCCTCCGTCCCCGGTTTGAGGTAAGTCATTAACCTGTTTAACCAGGTGTTCTGTTAACCATCTTGGGGCTGCTAGCTCTTGGTCCAAAACACAAGCTGAGCCTCGTTCCCAGATGAGGACAGGATCTGGGCGTTTCCATTTATTTGTAAGGGGATTTCGCCACATAACAGGTGGGTGATCAGAATTGGAAAAGGGATGCCAGTGTCTGTCTGCAGCCGAAAGGCCTTCACTGTCTAGGGTAAGAAAAAAAAAGGGCAAATAATGCATGGTTAAGGCAATGCCTGTGAGTGGTAAATACAAGGGCGGAAGCCTTAAGGCGGGATAGCCAAGTCTTTAAGGTTAGGTGGAACGTTCCACAATGCCTCGGCCCTGAGGTTTGTATTGAATTCCAGTAGTATGACAAAATTGCAAGGTAGCACAAAACTGTTTAAAATTGGCACTGGTATATGGAGGACAATTATCTGTTTTAATATGTATTGGTTTACCCATTATGGAAAAGGCTGAAACAAGATGAGAAAGGACATCTTTGGTAGCCTCTCCAGAATGTGGTGATGCAAAAATAAAGCTGCTGAAGGTATCGATAGAAACATGTATATATTTGGTTTATCCAAATTCAGGAAAAGGAGTAACATCCATTTGCCAAACCTGATTTGGCAGTAATCCTCAGGGGTTAACTCCCAAGTGTTGAATCGGGAGAGAGAGAGCGCAAGCAGGGCATTCTTTTACTATTTCTCGTGCCTGTTGCCTGGTAATTTTACAAAGTAATCAAAGGCTCTGGGAATTTAGTTGGTGAAGATTGTTTAGCTCCATGGCCTTTTGAATGGAGCCACCAAAAATTGGAAAGATGGTAGGAGTTGCTGCATCAGCTTAAGCATTACCTGTGTTAGAGGACCGGAAAGATCAGAGTGTGCCCTGATGTGTCCTAAGAAAAATGGGTGTTGTTTGGCCTGAATTAGCTGCTGAAGCTGGTGAAACAGAAAAGCCGCATTGGAAGAAGCTTTAATGGCGGGTGAAATCTCCAGCAGGGGCACAGAATGAGCAATGTAGGCACTGTCTGTATGAATATTAACAGGATTATCACAAAATGTTATAAAAACTTGTGTTATGGCAAACAATTCCACAAACTGTGCTTAATGATAGACAGTATCAAAGGTGGTAGGCTGGTTATTTACAACAAAGACCGCACAGCCATTACTGGAACCCTCTGTAAAGACAGCAAGGGCTTGAGGACTGGGAGCCTTTTGAGTAATTTTGGGAAAAATGAATGGATGTATCCGGACAAAATGTAAAAGGGTGTCATTGGGGACATGGTTATCAATTGTTCCCAAATGGCCTGATTGGGCAATACCCCATTCATCCCCTCTCTGTAGTAAAAATTGGGTTTGGTGATTAGTATATGGAATTAAAATATTATCAGGGTCTTTGCCAAAATGTTGTCGAGAAAGCAAACGACCTTTAATAATAATAGAAGCTACCTGAGCAAGATAAACGGTAATAAACTTGGAGGATGTGGTGGATAAATGGACCCAAAGCAAGGGGAAGCCTTTATTTTTAAAATATGGATATCCTGTCAAAATTTTTCTGAGGGTATATGAGGAGCGTGTAAAAGAACCAGAACCAGAGGAAGGTTATAAGAAATTTGTGTAACAAACTGTTTGGCAATGGCTTCTGTGACTTGGTTTAATGCCTGTCATGCCTCGGGAGTAAGCTTTTGAGGGGAAGAGGGGTAGGAATCACCTCTCAAAATATCATTAAGAGGCAAAAGTACACAAGTGGGTAATTTTAAATATGTTCTTAGCCATTGAATATCTCCCAGTAATTTTTGAGAATCATTAAGGGTGTGAAGATGGTCCACACGTAGTTGTATTTTAGGAATTTGGATCTGATTATCTTGAAGTTTAAGGCCCAAATAGGTATAAGGGTCCTGTCTTTAAACCTTATCAGGAGCTATCTGTAGTCTCAAGGTAGTGAGTGTTTTCTAAAGGTCCAAGTAACAATTATTAAGGTCATGGTAATTAGGTGCAGCAATTAAAGAATCATCCATATTATGTAAAACATAAAATTGTGGTCATCACTCTCTCACAGGGTCTACTGCTTGAACAGCTTATTTTTAGCAAAGACTAGAGCTGTTGGCCATACCTTGGGGAAGAACCTTCCATTGAAATCTCTGCATAGGGCCGTGGAAATTAATGCAAGGGAGACTAAAGGCAAAATAGGGTCTATCCTCGGGATGTAAAGGAATGGTAAAAAAGCAAACTTTTAAGTCAATAACCATTTTACAATAGTTTTTGGGAATAGCCAGTGGTGTGGAAATTCCAGGCAGTAGTGCTCCCATCAGGCACATAACTTTATTAATGGCACACAAATATTGTAAAAGACGCCACTTGCCTGATTTTTTCTTGATAACAATAGGAGTATTCCATGGTGAGGTTGAGGGCTCTACATGGCCGGCTGCCAGCTGTTCCTGCACTAACATGGAGGCAGCCTCCAATTTTTCTGGGGGGTAAGGGGCCACTGATCCACCCACACAAGAGTCTGAGTCTCCAAAATAATTTTAGCTGCATGGGGTACAGGAGGGTCAGGAACCGACACTAAAAATCAGAATACCCAAGTCCATATGTATTTGTTTTTTTTTATGGGTTTTATAGTCCCCACCCGTCTTTGTCTCAGTCTCACAAGGCCTGTACCAGGGACAAAATTCATACAAAGCATTTGATGAGTCACCATGGAATTGGGACTGGCAAGAATAACTTCCATTTGACTCAAAATATCTCGGCCCCATAGGTTAACAGGGAGGTCAGGAACAATGAAAAGAGTGACAGTCACCTTATTACCCTCTTTATCAGTCCAGCTAAAAGCCCTAGAACTGACATGAAAATTTTTTGACTCTTAACCCTTTTAGATCATTCAAGGATGGGGTGATGGGCCAACCTGATGGCCAGTATTTGTGAGAAATAATTGTGGCATCAGCTCCAGTATCTAGAATTCCTTGGAATTCCTTTCCTTCAATAAGTAAGGTAAGGGTGGGTCTATTGTGAGAAATGGGCTGAACCCAATATACATCAGAGGAGCCGAGGGAGGCTGTCCCCCGTTGTAGGTTTGGGCAGTGGAAGTGCCTCCTGAATCCAAGGGAAGGAATGTTAATTGTGCAAGTCTTGTTCCTGCTGGGATGGCCGCAACTCCATTAATAGCTGTTGCCAGTATTTTTATTTCTCCAGTGAAATCATTATCATTAATGCCAGGGAAGACCTGAACACCATTTAACGTAGCAGAGGCTCTTCCAAGAATAGGGGCACTCGTATGAGATGAAGGGGGACCCATAATTCTAGGGGGTATTATCTGGTGCCCTTGCATTGAGTCTAATATTGTATCGGTGGTAGCACAGAGGTCCAATCCTGCGCTGCCTGGGGTGGCTAGTTGGAGGGAGGCAATTGTGGGGAAGAATTTTGTGGTAGGTTTGGAGTTTGGGAGGGAACAAACCTTATTGCCCCTGGTTTTGTCCTGGGGGAGGTCGTGGCCAGGGGCTGGCCCCGCAGGGAGTTTCCTGAGAAGCAGGAAGAAATAGACTGTCTGAGGCCATTTGTCTTAGATCCACACTTACTGGCCCAGTGATGACATTTACCACATCTAGAACAAAGGGTAGCTGGGGGCGATTTAGCCCCAGTTTGAGGAGACGATATTCCTAGGCTTTGTTTGCCTTTAGGACACTTGCGTGCAAAATGGCCAGGTTGTTTACAAGTAAAGCAAGTACATGAGCCAGGATTGTGAAAGGCCTTGGTAAAGGGGGCACGTAGGGCGAGACCCATGGCATGGGCTGCACCCACCCCTGCACAGAGTCTAATAAAGTCAGAAAGTTTCCCTTTTTCCTTATGTGGTCGAAGAACATCCTGACATGCCGGGTTGGCGTTTTCAAAGGCAAGATGTTTTACAAAAGTTCTTTCGCTTTCGCTTGGTCCAAGCAAGCAATCTGCAGCTAGGTTAAGCCGGGGAACAAAGTTTCTATAAGGGTCGTTGGGTCCTTGTCAAATTTTTGCCAAAGAAGTGGTAGCCGAGCCCGTTTGAGGGAGGCATCTCCAAGCATGTAAGCCAGCCATCTGAATCTGCACCAAAAGTCCAGCAGGGAAACGTGCCTATTTAGTTTTAGTGTCAAATGGCTCATAGCCCACTAGCTTAACATAAGTTCAGGATTTATAGGAGGCCTTAGTTAATTTTTTTTGAGCAGTTTCCTGACAGTGCTCCTTGAAATCTGCATTCCATAACAGGAAATCTCCGGCACTGAGGGTAGCTCGGTCTAAAAATTTCCAATCATTGGGAGTAAGCCATTGTGCGCTGTGGCTTTCTAATAAAGTCAACGTGTAGGGCACAGTGGGGCCATTGTAAGCACAAGTCTTTTTATGTTTTTCAAGAAAACGCAGGCTTAATTTTTTGTAGACACTCTGGGTTCCTTCCTGCCTAGGGGTGAACTCTTCATCCTCTGAGTCCTGATCTCCTTGATCCATTTCCCCCGCTTCCTCCTCTTGATCCTCCTCTAAGTCTTTGACCTCAGCCTTTGCAGGCATATCTATCTGACTGCGGGTGACTGGGAAGGCGAGAACAGGCTGATGGAGTGGCTTAGCCTTTGTATTAGACCACCGTGGGCCAGCTTTCATTGACTCCATGCCTAAGGCTAATGAACAGAGCTCAGAGTCAAGGGATCTTAATTCTTTTAAAAGTTTGATCTGTTCCCGTCTATGTTGGAGAGACTCTCACAAGGGAGCCAGGCTAGGCAAGGGAAGTGGGGAAAAAATATCTGGGTGGCATTTTGCTCCTGAAGAGCTGGAGCACAAAAGGCAGGAGGGATATAGGAGGTAGGTAGATGTGTAAGTCCTATAGGCTGTGGCAGGGTCCTGAGAGGTGGCGCATCTTCTGAATGGTAGCTTGCTGCCTCCTTCTCCAAGGTAGCCTCCGTCCCAGGGGTCAATGTGTCTCTGGGATTTAAAACTCGATAAAGGCGTCTGGTAACCATTAGAGCCTTATTCATTAGGGTGGTATTTTGAGGGGGACCAGGAAGGTTCCCAGGGTCCTGGGGAGACTGAGGAGGGTCAATGTCTATACTAACTGATGGGCATGCCTTGGGGAGACGAGAGGTGTTTTGCATAGTCTCTTCTCCAATCCTGACAAGTTGTAAGGTACCATTGTCAAAGGGTGAACTTTTAAGAATTTCATTAATTAAGTTCCAGTAAGAAAATGTGGGAACTGGCACTTTTTCTGGGCCAAAGGTTTAATAATAATGTTTTAAACAGTCTCTTACTCTAAGCCATCTTTTACCATCAATGGTCACTTCAAGGTGAAACCATGGACACAATTCTCCTATGTATTAGAAAAAAAAATTTAAGTCCTTTTTCTTAACACGCACCCCCATGTCTTGAAGGACTCCTTGAGGCCTGACAAAAACAAATCATGTGGCGAAACTGCTTGTCCCATGGTGGGTCACTCACCGTGCGTCATCCCCACTCTCCTCCTGTATCTGTCTCTTGGTGGTGTCTGCTGAGGCAATCGCAAGCTCCACTTGATGAAGTCTTCCAGGAGGACGGGGTTCCCAATGAGTCAAAGGCTCGAGCCCCAGTCAGTGGGTGCCAGTAGTCCCTGCTGGAAAGACACATCAACAGGGGCAGCGAACCTAGATGCGGAGGAATGAAGGGACAAGAGACACGAGAGATGACAGCATGACAGGAGTTCTGATCAAGCTGCAAACTTTTATTTTTCACACAGGGGCATTTATATGCTGGAGATGGGAAAGCTCTCTTATCCGAAGTTTCTGGATGTCTTCACAAGGTGAGATAAACTCAGGATGTTTCAGGAAGACAGATGGCAACAGGATGTCTCAGGGACACAGTTGGCTACAGGATGTCTCCCAGACAGGATGTCTCCATGGGGGCTGTTTCTTGTAAGTGTCAGGCTATTCTTTAAGGTGAATTCCTTCTACCCCTGACAGTCAGGGATTCAGTATTTCGAATGGAAAATTGGAAAAAGAATCCAATGTGTATTCAAAACAATGCCTTGACATTACCTTCATCCCAAGTAAGACACAATTAGAGGAGAAGAGTTAGAAAATCTGTGAATACACATCTGGAATAGAAAATGCTCAGGAGTTCACAACCTTGGAGGTGGTATAGGAGTTTCCAAAAGTAAGGTACAGGGTAAAATCTCCACAAACATGGAGCTCTGCTGGCCTAAAGATTTCTTGAGAAACTTCATCTGAGGTTGTTTTTAGGAGCTTTAGCTTCCTTTGTAATGAGACGATCAAAGCTGGGTCAGAATCTATGTGACCTAGAGGACATTGTTTCTTATTTTCCAATGAACATGAGGCAGCAGTGCTGAATTCTCTCTTTGTAGGTTAACTGTGGCCACTGGTGGCTAAGTGTCTCCTAGTGTGGAATGTGAAGCCATTTATCATCCTCCAATTTTTGTGGTGTTTCTTCCAGCTGCACTGGGAGTTTGATATTTGCTTCACGAAATACAAGAAGTTCAACTGGGACACAGTGATGCAGGGAGTTCTGTCACGTGTGGTGGGTAAGGGTCTGCAGGAGAATACACCAACAAGGCTTCTATCCCACATAGCTTGCCCCCTTGACCATAGCAATCTGATTGTAAACATTGCCCTGAATCCTCTCCATATAACAAGATGCCTTTACATACAAGGGTCTGTGGCTTGTAGCATGTCAGTCACAAACCATTTGGAAGCGAAGGGCAGATGCAGATGACCCGACCACAGATGTTTTAACACACACCTGCACACCACTGCTCTAGGCCGACTACTCAGCAGGCTCCAAATTACTGGCATCTCTGTTCTACACCATTTTCATGAAATCCAGTCAATCAAGGCACTGTCTGGAACACTGATGGTCATCAATAGGACATCCAAAGGTTCTCCATGGCCACCTGGTCATGGGAATGTCAAAAATTTAAAGGTGTTTATCTAGCCATTTTTCAAGGGTGAACTTGGAGGCACTGTGGGTTTCAATTCATTCAGGAACGATTAAATGGAGAGGAAGCTCATTTCAATGAAAGCTCTGGAGAACTATCACACGCAAGGCTTCCCAAAGACAGGCCAAAAGGTCCCATGAAGCCAGACCTACTGAGGTCTAAAATTTGAGGTCCATGTGTGTTTTGACTTGCAACTATGGCTGCCAAGTCTTTAAGAATAAAATCATGTGATATCCTTCCCGAGATTCCCAGTGCTCTGTGGAAAGCCAACCTGGGCCCAGATCTCACTTTCCAAGGGCGACTCTCATGTGTGGCCTCCTAAAATCCCAACACAATACAAGGCAATACTTCTTTGAGGTAAGTTCCAGAACTCAGTCTCTAAGGAGAATCACACCAGTGTTCAAGCCCAAGTGGACCCAGTCATCTATTCCAAGCGCCACACAAATGACCGCAATTAAAGTCAAGACACTCCCACATGGCCCTCATTTTCTTCCATATAGACACTCATAATAACCTCTGGCTGGAGGTTTCCATGAGGGGCACAGCCCAAGACAGTGTCCAAAATAAGCTCCCTTGCATCCATTTGCCTAAAGTCAGTGTGGCCGGGACATCCTTCCTGTGAACCAGGAGTGTTCAAAGAGGCCTGCCGTTAATATTGCTCTTATTCTCGATTTTGAGGCCTACTGACTGTGGGGTTTAGATTCTTTATGTTAATTGGAGTCATGAGAAAACCCAAGAACCTATGGTCTAGTGTCTGCAGGGCTTTGAAGAACTCATTTGACGCAAAGGATCTGTATTTTCAATGATGGAAGTCAGAAACCTTACAGAGGAAGGTGAGAGACTTCATCCAAAATTACTACTCTTTTGGCTTTTTCATTTGGATGCACACATGGGATTTTTCTTTAGATCCATCAGGTGCTGAGAATCTAAGCCACAGCCTCACACAGGGCCAAGAGGCTGATTCAGACACATCCCTTTCCAAAGCAATTAAGAAAGAGCCACAGGTAATGTCCATACATTTCCATTTGAAAACTGTTTTCTTCAGGCTTCAAAAAGGCGTAGCCTGAGGCAAAGACCTTCCTGACATTCAGGGCAACAGAAGGATATGTAAGCAAAAGGCCCAAAGCGGGGTTTCTCCACTGAGACTTTCCTGGTCACACTGATATCTGAGTTTTCTGAGATGCTCATCATTTCCTTCAGCTCTCTAGTGCATGGCCGTATCACAGAGCGTGGAGGTGGTACATATCTTGGACACAATACCATGAGCGTATTCTGGAGATTGCCCATAATTCAGGTAGAGAACAGGAACTTAAGAAGATATTAGGTGTTGCCCATCCATTAGGCAAGCCGCAGACAATTCATAAATTGGGCAGAATGAATGCTGGGAAGATTTCTACTAGAAAGGACACATGTATTTATGCATTCTCTTTTCTATTGTCTACAACCATGGACACAGTGGGATACACAGACATAGAAAGACTAGCCTTGTCAAACGACTTACTAGAATCGGTTCACACCAAACCAAACAAACCGACTTTCTTACCTATTCTCAGAACATGAGACAAAACCACAAACAAATACCCACACCCACACCCACACAGACCCCCAAGTAGGTCTGTGACAATATGGAGTGTCGTTTGATAGTGGGCCATAATAAATTCCCTCATAATGGGCTGTCCTGTCTCAGATCTAGTCTCTGTGGCAAACTTTGTGAAGCTGTAAGGAGCCAGTGGTGAGCCACTATCTGCTTTCTCAGGTAAGGCCCCTCTTCAGACCTTCCTGGCATTTGGCCATCCTCACATAAGTAGGTACCAAGAAAGACTGACTCTGTCTTTGGTAAATCCGAAAAATTTTGACCACTGGGACTGGGACTGGGACTGGCTCTGGATGCCTGGCTACCTGGATCCCAAGTTCAGAGAATGCCATCACCAAGGAAGTGAGGTGAGGTCACTTCCTTCAGGAACTGAATGAGGTCCCTACCTTGGCAACCACTTTGTCCTAACAGTTGCTTCCAAGGGTCCCATGAGATGGAGGCTGCACCTACTTACTCTGACATTTTCACAAGTTAGAATGGTATACAACCATAGGCACCCAGGAACAGCTCTCCACACAGCTCTCTTTACATTAAGAAAAGAGAGGCTGATTCCGACACAACCCTTCATCCTGACCAGGTTGTTTGCCATGGAAGATGACTTTTGCTCTCTGAGGTCCTTAATAGCTGCCTACATCTTCTCCAGGGATCATTTCTTTAATGACCTTTGAGGTTCTCAGCAGGTGAAAGATCCCTTAATTTCTGTCTTGTAAGACCAACTCTGTCCCTGCTCTTCTGTAAAGTTAGATTGAGGGAAGAGTGTATGGTTAGGGTTAATAACATGTTCAATCTGTGTTAGGAACTATTCTGCTCGATGAATAATGTTATTGGGAACCTACAATATTTATAAGAATATGGAGGTGAAATATATGTATGAAAACAGAAATCTAAGATTTGAAGCCCTGAAGGGCATTGGGCCATTCATTGGGATACTTAGTGTTGACTTACTTTCTGCACAGATGTCTCAGATAAATCCATATACAATGGCATAGGACCTTGTACATTGGATGATTGAATGTGGAAGAGAACATCGAATCAAAATGGGATAGTAGGTAAGATTAGGAAGATAGTTGGTAGGTTTTGGAAGGAGAGTGAGTATAGGATTTAGAAAAAAAAACTTCTTTAGCAATAGGGTTTCTGTTAGAGGGTGAAGGTAAATATCAGCACATATGAAGATTCAGTCACAACGATGAACTTTGAAAAATATGTAGGAAATCAGATAATAACAGAGACATTACAAAATCAGGGAAAGTATAAAGTGAGTGATAGGATTAGACATTTTGAACAGGGTTGAGTTTGACTATATAATCTTAGGAAGAAACAAATATGTAGTCACCAATAGGATTGACATTTGAGAGTATTAGGCAATGTGGACATGGATGTTTTTAGTAATCCCTGTTCACTTTCCTTTTAGGCTTTGGTACAATCATAAGTGTGACCTTTGCATTTGTGTCCAGAATATTACTGTGATAAAATGTATATGTAGATCGTGTGACATGAGTATTTTTTCCAGCATTTCTGGGAGCAATGTTTTGAAGTCCTATAAATTAGTATTGGTGGTACAAAGAGGTATACACTGTGTCTATGAATATAGAGATAGTGCATGAATAGACCACATTGTGAATAAATAATATAACTGGTCCCACTTTAAATAATAGATTGAATTGATATCTGAAAATATATAAGAAATCTTATATCGATATACCATCATTCATTCCAACCAGCAATACATCTAATGGTAATATTAGGGTTATGGTTTATCACGAAGTGTCTTTGAGTTTTGCTTCAAAAGTGATCATGGCAATCGAAAATAATGTGTTTGGAAAGAAGTCTCATGAAAAGACCCATCAAAAACATGGAGGAACACACGTGTTCTGTAGAATAATGTGATTGAAAGTGAACAAAATGCCAGAAATTTGCAAAGTTTTGGATGAAATATATTTGCTATGATGAGCATAAACTGAAGAAATAGTAATGTACCAGTGTTGAATAAAATAAATGTCAAAATGCACAACATGTCCCATAGGAATCTACTTGCATTGATGTTAAACTGGTTCAGTTACTGTGGAAATATTAGGATTTGTATGCACCATTCACTGAAGATAGTTTTCAGTACTAGGAAACAAATATGTATTTCAGGTGAATGAATAATTTTGAGAATACTCTTGTGAAATTTTGATTATAAATATACATACTTGAATATGAATGAGTTTAGGGAGTGTATAACAAGATATATATTTCATATTTTGAAAAATCTGGAGAGTGTGTATATATATATATATATATATATATATATATATATATATATATATATACACACAAACACACAGACATTAAAAATAGCATAATGTATTCCAATTGAAATTCACCATGAAATATATGTCATCTACAGATCCAAATATATTTATTTTATTGAATATAGATTTATGTATAATGTTGTTCAACAAGGAAGCTCACTCATAGATTGAATTTTCAGTTCCAACAGCGTTTAGGAGGAGTGATCTCTTACAATTTGTATCTGCCAAGTCAGTCACCTCACAAGAATGTACGTGTGGTATCAGGTAAGATTCTATAATTGCATGTAAAAATATATGTGCTGAATAGGCTACAGAGAAAGGGATGCCTTGACATTACAATCACCGAGACTAAGGCACAATTAGAGGAGAAGAATTAGAAAATCTGTGAATAAATATCTGGAATGGAATGTGCTCAGGAGTTCACAACCTTGAAGACGGTAGAGGAGATTTCAAAAGTAAGGGACAGGGAAAACAGTCCACAAACATGGAGCTCTGGTTTCCTAAATCCTTCTTGAGAAACTGACTCTGAGTTTGGGCACTTGAAATATATGTTGTTGTCGGGAGATTTAGCTTCCATTGTAGTGAGACAATCAAAGCTGTGTCTGCATCTATGTTACCTGGAGGACATGGTTTCTTATTTTCCACTGAATATGTGGCAGCAGTGCTGAATTCTCTTTTGTAGGTAAACTGTGGCAACTGGGGGATAAGTGTATCCACATGTGGACTGTGAGGCCATTTGGTCATCCTCCACTTTTCGTGGTGTTTCTTGCTGCTGCACTGGGATTTTGGTATTTGCTTCATGATATACAAAGAATTCAACAGTTACCCGGTGCGTGAGTGAGTTCAGTCACTTTTGTTAGGTCAGGGTCTGCAGGAGAATGCACCAACCAGGCTTATATCCCACATGACTTTCCCCCTTGACCATAGCAACCTGATTCTAAACATTGCCCTGAATCCTGTCCATATGACAAGATGCCTTTACATACAAGGGTCTGCTGGCTGCACCATGTCAGTCACAAGCCATTTGGAAGCCAATGGAAGATCCACATGGCCCCACCACAGTTGTTTTATTACACACCTGCCCACCACTGCTGTAGGCCCACTCCTCAGCAGGCTCCAACTTCCTGGTATCTCTGTTCTGAACCATTTTCATGAAAACCAGTCAATAAAAGCACTGTCTTGTAATCTCATGATCAGCCACAGGATATCCAAAGATTCTCCAGTGCCACCTGGTCATGGGAAGTTTCAAAATTTCTTGGTATTTATCTAGCCATTTTTCAAGGTTGAAGTTGGAAGCACTGTGTGTTTCATTTCATTCTGGAACTATTATATGGTTAGGAAGCTCATTTCAATGAAATCTCTGGAGAAGTCTCACAGGCAAGGCTTCCCAAACAGTGGCCAAATGATCACATGAATCCAGGCCCATTAGGATCTACATTGTGACATCCATGTGTGTTTTGACTCTCATATATGGCTGCCAAGTCTTTCAGAATAAAATCATGTGGTAACCTGGCTGAGATTCCCAGTGCTCTGTGAACAGCCACCCTGGGCCTAGATCTCATTTTCCAAGGGTGACTCTCATGTGAATCCTCCTAAAATCCCAACACCATTCATGGCAATACTTCTCTGAGGTGAGGTCCACAACTCAGTCTCTAAGGGGAATCACAACAGAGTTCAAGCCAAGGTGGACCCAGTCATCCCTTCCAACGCCCACACATGACCACAATTAAAACCAAAACACTCCCACATGGCCCTCATCTTCTTCCATATGGACACTCATCATTACCTCTGGCTTGAGGTTCCCATGAGGGGCACAGCCCAAGACAGTGTCCAAAATAACCTCCATTGCCCCTCATTTGCCTAAAGTCAGGGTGGCCTGGACATTCGTCCGGGGAACCAGGAGTGAGCAAATAGGCCTGCTGTTAATATTGCTTTGCTCCTTCATTTTGAGGCCTACTGACTGTCAGGTATAGATTCTTTATGTGATTTGGATTCTGGAGAAAACCCAAGCACCTATGGGATAGCCTCTAAAGGGCTTTGAAGAACTCATTTGATCCAAAGGTTCCTATTCTCACTTGAATGAGGTAAGGAACCTTACAGGGGAAGGCGAGAGACTTCTTCCATAATGACTGCTCTTTTGGCCAATTTAGTTTTGGATGCAAACATGGGATTTTCTTTACATCCATCATGTGCTGAGAATCTAAGCCAAAGCCTAACACAGGACTTAGAGCCTGATTCAGACATATCCCTTTCCAATGCAATTAAGCAAAGAGTCACAGGTGATCCCCATTGATTTCCATTTGAAAACTGTTTTCTTTAGGCTTCCCAAAGGGGTGGCCAGAGGCAAAAAGCTTCCTGACATTGAGGGCAACAGAACAATAGGTACCAAAGCAGTATTTCTCCACTGAGACTTTCCTGATCACACTGATATCTAAGTTTTCTGAGATGATTGCCATTCCCTCAGCTATCCAGTACATGGCCATGTCACAGAGCTTGGTGGTGGTACACATCTTGGACACAAAACTATGAGCCTATTCTGGAAAGTGGCCAGAAATCAGAAAGAAAACAGGAACTTAGGAAGATATCAGGGGTTGCCCATCGATAATGCAAGCCACAGTCCATTCATAAATGGGAAGTATGAATCCGGGGAAGCTTTCTACTAGACAGGCCACATCCATTGAAGCATTCTCTTTTCTAATGTCTACAACCCCTGACACAGTGGGATACACAGACCTAGAAACACTTGCCTTTTCAAACGACTTACTAGAATCAATTAACTCCAAACCAAACAAACTGCCTTTCTTACCTATTCTCAGAACATGAGACAAAACCACAAACCCACATCCACACCCACAAATGCACCTCCTTCCCCCAAGTAGGTCTGTGACTATCCGGAGTGTCCTCTGACTGGTGGGCCATACTATGTTTCCATGAAATGGCCTGTTCTGTCTCAGATCTGTTCTCCTTGTCCAACTCTGTGATGTTGACAGGAGCCAGCGGTGAGCCACAACCTGGTTTCTCAGGAAAGGGCCCTCTTCAGAGCTTTACTCGCATTTGGCCATCCTCATATCAGTAGGTACCAAGAAAGACTGACTTTGTCCTTGGTAAATCCAAACAAGTGAGATCACTGGGACTGGGACTGGGACTGGCTCTGGGTGCCTGGCTTCCTGGACCACATGTTCAGAGATTTCGAACACCAAGGAAATGACGTGAGGTCACTTCCTTCAGGAACTGAATGAGGTCACTGCCTTGGCAAACACATTGTCCTAATAGTTGCTTCCAAAGGCCCCATTAGATGGAGGCTGCCCCTAGTTCCTGTGACACTTTCACAAGTTAGAATGGTATATCATCCATAGGCACTCCAGAACAGCTCTCCACACTGGCCTGTTTTGGTCCATCTTCTCTACACTAAGAAGAGAGAGGCAGATTCAGACACATCCCTTCATCCTGACCAGGTCGTTGGCCATGGAAGGTGACTCTTACTCTCTCAGGTCTTTCATAGCTGCCTACATCTTCTACAGGGATCATTTCTGCATGGACGTTTGAGGTTCTCAGCAGGTGGAAGATCCCCTAAATTCCTGTATTGTAAGACCAACTCTTTCCCTGCTCTTCTGTAAAGTTAGATTGAGGGAACAGTGTATGGTTAGGGTTAATAACATGTTCGATTTGGGTTAGGAATTGTTCTGCTGTATGAATAATGTTATTGGGAACCTGCGATATTTATAAGACTATAGAGGTGAAATATAAGTATGAAAACAGAAATCTAGGAACGATTGGAAGCCCAGAAGGTCATTGGGCACTTGATTGGTATACATAGCTTTGAATTACATTCTGCACAGATGTTTCAGTTAAATAGATAATCATGGTAATAGGACCTTGTACATTGGATCATTGAATATAGAAGAGAACATCCACTCAAACTGGGATAGTTGGTAGGATAAGGAAGATAGTTGGTAGGTTTCAAAAGAAGAGTGAGTAAAGCATTTGGACCAAAAGTTCTTTAGCAATAGGGATTCAGTGAGAGAGTGAATGTCAATGTCAGCACATGTGAAGAGTCATTCACAATGATGAACTGGAGAAAAGGTGTAGGAAAGCATTTATCAATAGAGACATTAGGAAATCAGGCAAAGTTCAAAGTGTGTGATAGGAAAATACATTTTTAACAGGGTTGAGGTTGAATATATAATGTTAGGAAGAAACAAATATGTAGTCACCAATAGCAATGATATTTGAGAGTGTTAGGGAACAAGGACATGGATGATGTTAGTAATACATGGTCACATTCAATTTAGGCTTTGGTACAATCATAAGTGTGACCCTTGTATTTTGTGTCTGGAATATTACTGAGATAAATATATATGTATATCAGGTGAGTAGAAAATTCATGATGAAATATATATCATCTACAGATCCAAAAATATTCATTTTACTTAACATGGATATATAGGTGAAATATAAGTATAAAAACAGAAATCTAAGTAAGATTTGAAGCTCAGAAGTGCATTGGGCAATTGATTGGGATACATAGCATTGAATTACGTTCTGCATACATATCTCAGATAAATCGATAAACAATGGCATATGACATTGTACCTTAGATGATTGAATGTAGAAGAGAACATCCACTCAAAAAGGGATAGTCGATAGAATCAGGAAGATAGTCAGTATGCTTTGGAAGAAGAGTGAGTATAGGATTTGGACCAAAGTTCATTAGCAATAGGGTTTCGGTTAGAGAGTGAATGTCAATGTCAGCACATTTGAAGGGTCAGTCACAATGTTGAACTGGGGAAAATATGTAGGAAAGCAGATATCAATAGAGACATTAGGAAATCAGGCAAAGTATAAAGTGAGTAAAAAAAATAGACATTTTCAACAGTTTTGAGATTGAATATATAATCTTAGGAAGAAACAAATATGTAGTCACCAATAGGATTGACATTTGAGAGCATTAGGCAACCTGGACATGGATGTTTTTAGTAATCCATGTTCAGTTCCCTTTTAGGCTTTGGTACAATCATACGTGTGACTTTTGCATTTTGTGTCCTGAATATTACTATGATAACATGCATATGTAGAATCAGTTGACATGAGTATTTCTTCCACCATTTCTGGGAGCAATATTTTGAAGACGTATAAATTAGTATTGGGTGTACAAAGAGGTGTACCCTGTGTCTATCAATATAGAGGTAATGCATGAATAGACCATACTGTGACCAAATAATATAACTGGTTCCACTTTAAATAATGGATTGAATGGATACCTTTAACTAAGTAAGAAATCTTATATTGATATACAATCATTCTTTCCCACCACTTATACATGTAATGGTAATATTAGGGTTATGGTTTATCATGACGGGTGTGTGAGTTTTGCTTCAAAAGTGATAATGGAAATCGAAAATAATGTGTTTGGAAAAAAGTCTCATGAAAAGAGCAGTCAAGAAACATGGAGGAATACATGTGTTCTGTAGCAGGAAGTGATTGAAAGTAAAAAATTATAAATTATCTAAATTGTGGATGAAATATGCATCCTATTATGTGCATAAACTGGAGAAATAGTAATATACCAGTGTTGAATAAAAATGAACGTCAAAATACACATTATATCCCATAGGAATATTCTTGCATTGATGTTAAACTGGGTCAGTTACTGTAGAAATATTAGAATTTTTTTTTGGTTTTATAATACAATTTATTTTAGCACTAGCATGCCACAGAAGGTAGAGGGAAGAGCAATGGATTTTCAGTTATAGCATTAATTATCTAACATTAAATGACTACTTTGGGGAGTGTAGAAATTACATAAGGCTATATAACATTTTTTTTTATTTAACATTCATAAAACCTTGGAATTATGGTAATATTTCTAGTTTTTCATTTTTTATTTTTTCAGTTTGTGATAGACCTTCATTTTATTTATTTGTATCTGGTGCTGAGAATATAACCCAGTGCCTCACAAATGGTAGACAAGCATGATACCACTGAGCCACAAACCCAGCTCCTCCACTTTTATCTTATCATCAAACACTCCTCTCCCTCTTCTTTTCTCACTTTCTTCCTCATTTTATTCCTTCTTTCTCTTCCTTTTTCATTATCCCTCCATATGTATTTTTCTCTCATGTCATTACAAACAGTAGTATGCTATGAAATTTACATTTAAGACAGTTTTTTATAGTCATTCTTTTTTCTTGAGAAAATTTAAAAATTATAATCACCTCATAGATATATTACAATACATTAATTATACATATTATCTATATTCATGCATATGTATTACATATGTTATATATATATATATATATATATATATATATATATATATATATATATATTTAAAAGTACTTTGATTAGCCTGTTTGAAATAATATAGACAAAATCTTTCTTAATTCTCAAGTCTTCCAGAATTAACATCTTACAGTGAAAATCAAATAAACATATTTAAGTAAAAGGGTATCATTCTTATTTATCAATACTGTGTCCATTATATTACTGTGATAAAATGTATATGTACATCAGATGACATGAGTATTTCTTCCACCATTTTGGGGAGCAAAATTTTGAAAACTTATAAATTAGTACTGAGGATACAAATTGTTGTAACCTGTGTTGATGAATCTAGAGATGATGCATGAATAGACAATATTGTGAATAAATTATATAACTATTTCCAACTTTAAATAATGGATTGAATTGATATCTGAAAATATATAGCAAATCTTATATTGATATACATACATTCATTCCAACAAGTTATATATCTAATGGTAATATTAGGGTTACGGTTTATCATGAAGAGTGTGAGTTTTGCTTCAAAACTGATTATGGAATCGAAAATAATGTGTTTAGAAAGAAGTCTAGTGAATAGACCATAAAGAAACATGGAGTAATATATGTGTTCTCAAGGAGAAAGTGATTGAAATTGAGCCAAATGTCTATAAATTTGTGTACTTGTGGATGTAAGATATATCCTATGATTTCCATAAACTGAAGAAATAGTAATGTGCCAGTGTTGAATAAAAATGAACTTCAAAATACACATCATGTCCCATAGGAATCTACTTGCATTGATGTTAAACTGGGTCAGTTACTGTAGAAATATTAGGATTTGTAAGCACCATTCATTTAAGTTAGTTTTCAGTACTAGGAAAGAAATATGTATTTCAGGTGGTTGAATATTTCTGAGAATAATCTTGTGAAAAGTTGATAATAAATCCACATACAGGAACATGAATGAATTTAGGGAGTGTTTAATAATACACATATGTTTCATGTTTTGAGAAAAAAAAAAAAAATATATATATATATATATATATATATATATATATATATATATATATATATATCATGGAGAAATATTACAAAGAAAATTTGACAAGATTTATAACACATACCCTTGATTAAGCAGAAGGCAAATCAAAGTATACACCATGCCTCCTATGGAAGGCCTGTATTTGTTTTTGGTTAGGTTTCTTTTTATCCATCATATTAGGATTAGTTTTCAGATTCTAGTCGGGTATGTGTTAGTGTCAGGGATCAGTATTTAAAATGGAAAATAGGAAAATGAATCTAATGTGTATGCAAGTATGTGCTACACAAAAATCTTGCCACTCTCATCCAGAACAATTCCTTGACATTAACTTCACTCCAAGTGAGACCCAATTAGTGGTGAGGAGTTCGAAAACCTGTGATTACATATGTGGAACTGAAAATGCTCAGGAGTTCACAACATTCGATGTGTTAGAACAGTTTCCAAAAGTAAGGGAGAGGTTAAAAACTGCACAAACATGGAGCTCTGCTGGCCTAAAGACTTCTTGAGAAACTTCCTCTGAGGTTGGGCACATGAAATATATGTAGTTGTCAGAAGATTTAGCTTCTTTTGTAGTGACACCATCAAATCTGCATCTGCATCTATGTGACCTGGAGAAAATGGTTCCTTATTTTCTAATGAACATGAGGAAGGAGTTCTGAATTCTCCCTTTGTAGGTAAACTGTGGTCACTGATAGTTAAGTGTCTCCCCTTGTGGTCTGTGAAACCATTTGGTCATCATCCTCCATTTTCGTGGTGTTTCTTACTGTGGCACTGGGAGTTTGGTATTGGCTTAATGAAATACAAGTAGTTCAACAAGGACACAGTGCTGGAGGGAGTTCTGTCACGTGTGGTTGGTCAGGGTCTCCAGGAGAATGTTCAAAACAGGGGTCTATCCCACATAGCTTTCCCCCTTGACTATAGCAACCGGATTCTGAACATTGCCCTGAAACCTCTCAATATAACAAGATGCCTATACATATAAGGATCTGTGGCCTGCACCATGTCAGTCACAAGTCTTTTGAAGCCAATGGCAGATCCACGTGGTAAAACCACAGGTATTTATTCAGAAACCTATAGTCCACTGCTCTACACCCACTACTCAGGAGGCTCCAACTCACTAGCATCTCTGTTCTACAACATTTTCATGAAACCCAGTCAATCAAGGCACTGTCTGGTACACTCATGATCAGCAATAGAACATCCAAAGGTTCTCCAGGGCCACCTGGTCATGAAAATTTCAAAAAAATTCATGGTATTTATCTAGCCATTTTTCAAGGATGAAGTTGGAGGCACTGTGGGTATCAATTCATTCAGGAACCATTACATGGTGAGGAAGCTGATTTCAATGAAAGCTCTGCAGAACTCTTTAAGGCAAGGCTTCCCAAAGAGTGGCCAAAAGGTCACATGAAGCCAGGCCCATTGAGGTCTTGAATGTGAGGTTCATGTGTGTTTTGACTCTCAACTGTGGCTGCCAAGTCTTTCACAAAAAAATAATGTGATATCCTGGCTGAGATTCTCAGTGCTCTGTGGAAAGCCATCTTGGGCCTATATCTCAGTTTCCAAGGGCGATGCTCATGCGTGGCCTCCTGTTTTCCCAACACAATTCATGGCAATACTTTTCTGAGGTCAGTTCCAGAACTCAGTCTCTAAGAGGAATCACAGCAGAGTTCAAGCCCATGTGGACCCAGTCATCTCTTTCAACCGCCACACAAATGACCACAATTAAAACCACAAGACTCCTACATGGCACTCATCTTCTTCCATAAAGACACTCATCATAACATCTGGCTGGAGGTTGCCATGAGGGGCACAGCCAAAAACAGTGTCTAAAATAAGCTCCCTTGCCCCTCATTTGCCTAAAGTCAGGGTGGCTTTGACACCCTTGTTGTGAACCAGAAGTAATCTGTAAGTGTAAAAGAAATTGAAATTAATGTGTAAAATTTAATGTTTAAAAGACTGGGTGTTGCAAAGTTTCTAAGCTGCAAGGTCTGAGTTAAAATGTAAAGGACCAGGTATTGTTACGTTCCTATGCTATACACAAAACCTGAAATTCCTGTAGCTTGTAGGACAATTCCCGGACTGCCCAGTAAATTTTCCCCTGACTGCCTGATTGTTTAATAACCTAGTACCCTTTGTGGCCTGGCACATAGGCATCACAGGGCCTAAACCAATCAGTTTCAATGTGTACCCCACTTTAGAACTGACCTATCACTCCTTCCAGACCTGTTCCCACCAAAGAATGAGCTAATCATCTTTGGAATTGTTGTTTGATTTTCCCGTGGTGTATGATGATTTTTTAAAAGAGACTGTGATGTATGTAAAGTCCCGCCCTCCCCAAAAAGTGTACTTAAGCACTGCTCAACTCCTGCTTGTGGCTCTGGGCTGCTCTCCCTTCTTGAGTGAGCACGGAGCCCCAGCATGATGGATTGGAACTCAATAAATGCTTTTTGCTGTTGCATGATCCGCGGTCTCTTGGTGGTCTCTTCCTCCGACATTCGCTGAACCCTTAATTTTGGTGAGTTGGCCGGGAATCGTGCAGCACCGAACAAGGAGATCCCAACGGACCCCTCTGAGGGTAAGAAAGGCGCCTCTTTCCATTTTTCCTTGTGATCGCTCAGAGCTTTTTGTTCAGGTTTGGTTTTTCGGTTTTCGGTTTGGGTTGGCAGAGTGGCTGCCAGCAGAGCGTGTAAGTTCCCCCTGGCAGTGGTGGACAAACGTGTCCTAAAGCCACCGGCCACGTTCTTGCAAGGGACACCTTGAAGGACTCGGGGAGGGACAGATGTGATCTCATTAGGTGAGGAGATATGGAAGTGCCCTCATTAGGTGAGGAGGGACAGATGAGCCCTCATTAAGTGACTCTGTTGCAAACCCATCAGGTCTTGCTGGCTACTTTTTTCTCTCAGGTTGAATTCACTGTCTGTCTTTGTGGTGTAACTCATCAGGTTATGCCAGTTACTGGGTTCTAATCTTTACTTCTGAACTCGTGTTAAACGTTAACTGTGTGCCCGTGTTTGTGTTACGTTTGTTTTGTCCTTGTCTCTGTTTGAGTAACTCTCATTATGGGACAAAGCCATTCCATGCCTCTGTCCCTGAAGCCTTTCCTGGTCGCTGCCTCCAATCTGACCCCTTTGCCCACAATCCTATAACTCAAAACTTCTGCTCCTCCCCCTCTTCCCTCCATTCTCCCTGAGTCACAAGATTGTTGATCTTGGGGTTGTGAACAAACGGGAGCTGCATGATGGTCTTTGTGTGTCTTTTTGACTGTGTTTCTGTTAAATGTGATGGCATTGTTTGGACCGATGCAGTGTCCCGAGTTCCAACCTGCCTTAGATGTGTGGAAATAACTTTAGCTAAAATTTAACCTAAAGCTTCTTCTGTGAGGGACCAAAAGTCAATAGAACCACCAGCTTCTCCGTTCTCACCTTTTACACCTCTCTTAGCTGTGTTTTAAAGAACTTTGATAAACTTTTCTTCTCTTTGTTAAGCGAGATTAGGGAAGCAGTGATTTCTTTTCTTCCCATAGTTGGCTTGAGCATGCCCACTGCAGAAGGAAATGCCTGGGGTCTAAGAACATTGATATCTCGCTTAAACTTTTCTCAAAACCCTATCCTCATTATTAAATTGTTATTAATTGGCTTTGGGGATGGGAACCAAACCTTCAGTCATAAATTTTGACACACCAGTGGGGACTTTCAATGAACCACACTCTGCCCTCTTGGGGAAGCCTAGCACTCAAAACAATTGCAAGCAGAGGATGAATTTTTTGGAAGTTGACTACTGAAAAGGTGGGAGATATAGAATATGCCTGGTGCCTGGGGTCAAACCACCAGAAGGACTAATCCTGTAAGTAAATGGTGAGGCTAAGGGACTCCCAGCAGGTGCCAGAGCCATTTTGCTGTGGGGAACTCCCTTATTCCTTACCTGCACTTTAAGGATTGCTCCACCTCTGTTTACTTAACAAAAGGGACCATGAATGCAGTAATATGTTGATATTTTAGATTATTTCTTGGGGATGATCTTGGCTGAAATTGTATTTAAAAGATGATATTTTAATTGTAACAATCTGGTATCTGAATGGGTTTCTAAAGCATTGCACTATCTTACAGATAAAGTTGGGTTTAAACAAGAGTTTAGTTTGATTTAAGATAGCTGATGCTAGAAAACTTAAATACTTCGGATAAAAAAATAATTAAAGAGTTTTAATTTTGAACTAGGTAGCCTGAGAAAATTTCACTAGATATACCAGTGCATTAACTTGGGCAAAGATAATAAATTATGATATGATATCTGTTCCCTTCAATGTGTAAGATTTTTTTAAAAACGTGCTAAATTAAAACGTTGGTCTGGCTTAGTGAAATGACATTAATTAGCAACAGTCTTGGAAATTTTTAAAGCTTAATTTGGGATACAAATGGTAGTCTGTGGTTGTTTTTAAAATTTTTTTCAAGAAATTTAATGTAGCTTACTACTACTTTAGAAACTTCAGAACAAAGAAAGTGGCTTAATGATCCTAGAGAAACTTCTTATGATGGTGGCTTTAATATTATCAAAAAATGATCATATTTTCAGTTTTTTGTGGTGAGGCTAAGGGACTCAAGATTTTCTAGTGTAGAAAAACATAAAGATATAAAATTTTGAGAATTACATCTTAAACTTGCATCATAATTTTCAACATTCAAACCTGGAAATTATGACTTATAGCTAAAATGCCTTAGGCATGAGGTTTTTGCTCAGAACTCCAGCCTTTACAGTTTTCAAGTCCTCAGCCAGGACTTAAGTTGATATGCAAATAAAAGAATCCTGCAGCACTCAGCAGGAGACAGATAAAAAGGAGTAAAAGTGTCTTTTTACCTGAACTCAAACTAGATCCAAACAAAAAGTACATTATATGGTATTTACTAATTACTGGCCAGTCATCTTTTTTGGCACTCTTGCTTTTTCTTAGATTCTGTATTTTTTATTTTTTGAGCTCATGATCTTGATCCTGCAGATGGGTTAATGTTTTCTGATCAGTTCTATTTTTGATCAACTGTGGAGTTTTTGAACATTGCAATGGATATTTCACCTGAAAAAGCTACAAGGGCTTCACTATTGTGTTATGTGTTACACTTGTGTTACGTGTTGTATGTTGGTATGTCTGTATGTGTGTATGTCCATATATCATGCAGTGATATGACAATTGACAGATGAGGAGCGCTCATAAAATATTTAAAAATTGATATAAATATCTTGGATTCAAGTGATTCAAATGGTTCAATTCAAATTGGGTAAACAGATAAAAATAAAGATGTCTTTAAAATTAGGCCTATAAGTTTTCTAGGTGTACAAACAGGCCCTAATAAAATGTTGATGTCTACAAAATAATCTGCTTAAATTCAGAAATTTATAAGTATTGTTTCAAAATGTGAACAGAAAGAGGTTCACAGATGGAAAAGAGAAACTAAAAGTTTCTAGATATAGATTTAATAGAGGGAAAATGTGTTTCTCGATAAGAGAGTCTATATGATTAAGTAATTAAAATGGTTTAAGTAAATAATAAAAAGGTTTGTGTAAGTTGGTTATATGTGTAAGTTTTGAGCAAGTAATCTTAAAAAATTAAACAGCTGGTTAAACAATACTGTTTTTATAAAATTATGCCAGGTTATTTCTTTAAAAAGCTAAACTTGGTTAATACAAAAACATCAATGTAATTGTGGTGTTAATGTGTTCATATCCCAGGTATACAAGTGTGTAAGGTAGAAGCTTCAAAAGAGCATTGTATCATGCTGGTGTTCTAAGGTTGTATGGTAATTCTAGGCTTAAAATAAAAACATGTTGGAGATTTATGTGTATCATTTGTGTTGTATAATTGGACTTGTTATCAAAAAGATATGTACAGTTACATGTTACTTTTTACACTTAGATAAAATTTAAAAGTATTTTTAAGTTAAGTAGAGCCTAATCTCTGTGAAGGTTTTATTGTAAAACACAAAGGTAATGCCCATTCATTTCCATGTGAAAACTGTTTTCTTCAGGCTTCAGGAAGGAGTAGCCTGAGGAAAAGACATTCCTGATATTCAGGGCAACATAACAATAGGTAATCAAAAGGCCCAAAGCAGGGTTTCTCCACTGAGACTTTACTGGTCACACTGATATCAGAGTTTTCTGAGATGCTTGCCATTCCCTTCAGCTATCCAGTACATGGCCATGTCACAGAGCTTGGAAGTGGTACATATCTTGTACACAAAACCATGAGCCTATTTTGGAGAGTGGCCAGAATTCAGGAAGGATACAGGAACGTAAGAAAATAGTAGGTGTTGCCCAATGATAAGGCAAGCCACAGTCCATTTATAAAATGGGCAGGATGAATGCTTGGAAGTTTTCTCTTTGACAGAACACACCCATTGAGGCATTCTCTTTTCTAATGTCTACAACCATGGACACAGTGGGATACACAGACATAGAAACACTCGCCTTGTCAAAGGACTAACTAGAAACAGTTCACTCCAAACCAAACAAACCCCCTTTCCTAACCTTTCTCAGAACATGAGAAAAAACCACAATCCCACTCAAACACCCACAAAGTCACCTCCTTCCCCCAAGTAGGTCTGAAACTATCCAGAGTGTCCTCTGACTGGAGGGCCATACTATGTTCCCCAGAAATGGCCAGTCCTGTCTCAGATCTGGTCTCCTGGGTCAACTCTGTGAAGTGGTCAGTAGACAGCAGTGAGCCTCTACCTTCTTTCTCCGGAAGGGCCCGTCTTCAGAACTTTCCTGGAATTTGGCCATCCTCACATCACTAGGTACCACAAAAGACTGACTCTGTCCTTGGTAAATCCAAACAAGTGAGACCACTGTGACTGGAGCTTGGACTGGGTCTGGATTCATGGCTTCCTGGTACCCAAATTCGGAGAGTTCCATCAACAAGGATGTGAGGTGAGGTCACTTCCTTCAGGAACTGAATGTGGTCACTGCCTTTGCAACCACTTTTTCCTAAAATTTGCTTCCTAGGGTCTCATAATATGGAGGATGCCCCTACTTCCTGTGACACTTTCACAAGTTCGAATGGTATAGAAACCATAGGCACCTGGGAACAGCTCTCCACACAGGCCTAGTTTGGTCAATCTTCCCTACATTAAGAAAAGAGAGGATGATTCAGACACATGCTTTCAACCTGACCGAGTTGTTTGCCATGGAAGATGACTTTTGCTCTCTCAGGCCTTTCATAGCTGCCTGGATCTTCTCCAGGGATCATATCTGCATGGAAATTTGAGGTTGTCAACAGGTGGAAGATCCCCTACACCCCTGTATTGTAAGACCAACTCTGTCCCTGCTCTTCTGTAAAGTTGGATTGAGGGAACAGTGTATAGTTAGGATTAATAACATGTTCGATTTGTGTTAGGAATCATTCTGCTGGATGAATAATGGTATTGGGAACCTGCAATGTATATAAGAATATACAGGTAAAATATAATTATGAAAACTGAAATCTAGGTAAGATTTGAAGACCAGAAAGGCATTGGGCCCGTGATTGGGATACTTAGCTTTGAAGTATGTTCTGCACACATGTCTCAGATAAATCAATATACAATGGTATAGGACCTTGTACCTTGGATGATTGATTGTTGAAGAGATCATCCAGTCAAAAAGGGATAGTCGTAAGATTAGGTAAATAGTCTGTAGGTTTAGAAAAAAGAGTGAGTATAGTATTTGGACAAAAAGTTCTTTAGCAATAGGGTTTCGGATAAAGAGTGAATGTAAATGTCAGCACATGTGAAGAATCAGTCACTATGATGAACTGGGGAAAATATGTAGGAAAAGAGATATCAATAGAGACATTAGGAAATTAGACAAAATATAAAGTGAGTGATAGGATTAGACATTTTCAACATGGTTGAGGTTGAATATATAATCTTGGGAAGAAACAAATATGTACTCACCAATAGGATTGACATTTGAGAGAATTAGGCATCCAAGACATGGATGTTTTTAGTAATCGATGTTCACTTTCCATTTAGGCTTTGGGACAATCCTAAGTGTGACCTTTGCATTTTGTGTCCAGAATATTACTGTGATAAAATATATATGTAGATCAGTTGACATGAGTATTTCTTCCACCATTTCTGGGAGCAAAATTTTGAAGATATACAAATTATTATTGGGGGTACACAGAGGTGTACCCTGTGTCTATCAACATAGAGATAATGCATGAATAGACCATACTGTGATTAAATAATATAACTGGTTCCACTTTAAATAATGGATTGAATTGATATTTGAAAGTATGCAAGAAATCTTATATCGATATACAATCATTCATTCCCACCAGTTTTACATCTAATGGTAATATTAGGGTTATGGTTTATCATGACGGGTGTGTGAGTTTTGCTTCAAAAATGATAATGGAAATCAAAAATAATGTCTTTGGAAAAAGTCTCATGAAAGGAGCAGTCAAGAAACGTGGAGGAATACATGTGTTCTGAAGCAGGAAGTGATTGAAAGTAAAACAAATGCGTATAAATTTGCTAAATTGTGAATGAAATATACATATTATGATGTGCATAAACTGGAGAAATAGTAATGTACCAGTGTTGAATAAAAATGAACGTCAAAATACAATTATATCCCATGGGAATCTTCTTGCATTTATGTTAAACTGGGTCAGTTACTGTAGAAATATTAGAATTTTTCGGTATTATAATACAATTTATTTAAGCACTAGCATGCCACAGAATGTCGAGGAAAGAGAAATGGATTTTTAGTTATCGCACTAGTAATCTATCATTAAATGACTATTTTTGGGAGTCTAGAAATTACATAAGGCTATGCAACAATTTTTTTATTTAGCATTCATAAACACTTGGAATTTTGGTAATATTTCTACTTTTATTTTAATTTTTTCAGTTGTTGGTCGACCTCATTTTATTTATTTATATGTTGTGATGAGAATATAACCCAGTGCCTCACACATGCTAGCCAAGCATGTTACCACTGAGCCAGACACCCAGACCCTCCACTTTTATCTTATAATCAAACACTCCTCTCCCTCTTCTTTACTCACTTTCTTCCTCATTTTCCCCCTTCTCTCTCTTCCTTTTTCAT